>NW_022162302.1:0-6604 GCF_008728515.1 Papio anubis | reverse complement strand
TGGAATGGTGGAGGGGAAGGGACCTACCCAGGGGCCTGAGCAGCGGAGAGAAGCTGCAGTGTCCTGGCTCTGGGAGCCGAGGCTGCTCAGTGGCACCTTCCCAAGGGCAGGCCAGAGGCCAGGAGTCTGGGGCACCAGTGCTAGGGGGCCCTGGGCCAATGCCCCACCCTCTCTGCACCCTAGTACCCCTTCTATAAAGGGGCAGCAAGAATCTAGCAGCCTGTGCCCTAAGACCAGCACTTCCAGCCAGCTCAGGGGGCCCGGCTCAGCTCCTCCACCCCTGGGCACCCTGTCCAAGTGGCTGAGGCTGTCAGCTGGTCGCATTTCCAGGGAGGTGGAGTCACTCCAGGGGGCTCATCTTTGTCCTGCACAAGCTGCCATGGCTGAGTGCACTCCAGGGCTGGAGGAAGTTGCCTGGAACCTCCTTTCTGGGGCTTAGTCAATGCTTTCAAATAAGGGTCCTAAGGACTTTTGCCTTGAAAGGGTGACCAGGGTCCAGGTGCTTCTGGAGTTCTTCCCACCCCTCAGTGTTCACCTTTAGAGGGGAGTTCCTGCTCAAAACAAGTCTTCAGTCAGGAGGAGGAGTTGCCTTCCTGGCCTTTCTGAGCCTTCTGTCTGCTTCTTCTTAGATCACTAGGAGTTCCTCTTGTCAGATTCCACTGGAAAATTAGGGCCCCTTTGCTGGACAAAGGTCCCCATCCACAAGGCCGGGGAGCAGCCCCAACCCCACTGGGCCACAGTAAAAGTTTCGAGAGTTTGTGTGAGCCAGAGATTAGCCAAGGGGTGGCACCAAGGAAAAGATGCCTTTCAAGGTGGCTCCTACAGTCAGAGGCTGCTGGCCTGGGCCCTCCCAAATTCTTCTCCACACACACAGACAGCCCTTCTCCTTCAGCCATACACTCACCATCTTCCTGGAGCTGCCCATCCATCAGACAGGAATGCCACCTCCAGGCTGGTGGGAGGGAATGCTTTGTGACCAGGGGTGGAAACCAGGTGGCACTGTGCCGAACTGGAGGGAACTGTGTATGCTGCTTAAAAATCTGCAGCGCATCAGAAACTTATGTAAAACTCCAACAAACTCCCCATAAATCTAATAACACTCAGCTCTCTGGTGTTTGGGTTGGGGGTGGTGGAAGCAGAGCCACACACAATTACTCCTTGCGCCCATGCGTTACTAGAACGCTGACTCTGGGGTTATATTGCCTGGGTTGGAATCTAGCCAGGGCTGTATGCATGAACACACACCCATAAAAATAGGGACAGGATAGTGGAAGGTATTGAGATTGAGCTGGGACCATCCGCATAGAGCTGCATGAGAGCCAGGAGGGCGGGAGGGTGCAAGCCAGGGGCGGCTGCAGGGCACTCTGGGCGATGGCACCAAGGAGTTTGAGGCCCTGCAAGCTCAAGGAGGAGGCCGGGCGGCTGTGAAAAAGGCAGGGAGTGAGCACATCAGGTGGGGTGTCGCGGGGGGACCAGCCCTGAGTCCTCATGGAATCCTATCCCTGAAATCTAACTTCAACCCCAAGGTTCTGGCAAAATTGCCCAGATATGGATCCTCTGTCTCCTAAGCAGAGCCTGGCAACTGGCTCATTTGAGGAAGGTTTCCTCCCTGTTGATTGGGGAAAGGGGCAGAGGGTAGCCAGGCAGGTTGGGTCAGACCAGATCCACCACCGCCTCATCACCCTGAAACCCAGGTCCTCCTGGAGTCACTGGTCTACCTCCCAGCGAGCCTGGGCCCCAGCCCTGGAGGGGCTCAGTTCTTAGGAGGAGGCCGCGCCAGAGGCGGGCAGTGCCTGACCCTCCCAGGGAACTGGAGGAGGCAGCTTTGTGTGGGCACTGGCCTCCCCAGGGCTGACCTCTGCCCTCTCTCAGCCTGAAGCTTGCCAGTGAGGACAGGAGCAGAAGCTGGCACTCCCTGGGAAGCACGGACAGCCGTGGGCAAGGAGGCCAGGGGAGCTGCCGAACTGGGCTGCCCAGGGCTGGTGACTCATGTGGCTGAAGGCTTCGTGTGAGCTGCAGGAGCTCCAACATCAGGTGCTCTCCCTGTGCCACCCCTTGCCCTGGGGCTTGCTGTGTCCTAGGGCCAGCTCCCTTTCTGGAACTCATGTTTCCCCTTGCTTATGCTTAAAACCAGGACCTTCCAACTCTGACGCCCTCTCACCTAACCTTAGTGTGAATGGATGGGCTTTGAGCAGTCCCTTGAATCTGAATCTGTGCAAAAGTCTTGGCGTGCATTTGTGTGCGCTCAGGCTCTCTATTTCTCCAGGGAGAGGAGCTGGTGTCCTTGTCCAGTTCTCAAAGTCTGCCAACAACAAAGGTACGAGATTTCATGAACTAGGTAGGTCACAGGTTGGCAAATTGTTTTGTAAAGAGCCCAAATGGTAAGCCATTTCCGGCTTTACCGGCCACACAGTCTCTGTTGCCTTCTGCGGGCTCTGGGGTAGTGAGGAAGCAGCCCAAACAGCGCATGAACAGAGGTGTGGGTTCCAGTCACACTTTTGTTTGGGACTGGAATGTGAATTTTCTGTCATTTTCATGTGTGTCCAAAATATTGTTCTCCTTTAGAAAGGCCATTCAGGAGCTTGGTTAGTTAGGAGGTTTGTCCTAAAGAGAATGGGAAGGCGTTTAAGTGGTTTTAGGCTGGGAAGTGACGGTCACATTATATTTTGAAAACCACTCTGCCAGTTGTGCTGAGATTGGGAGGTGATAAAAGTGATATGGGTAAGAAAACCACAAGACTGGGTCAGTGTCCCCTCCACCCCCTCCCAGGTGAAGGGAGTGGCCTGGACTGGGGTGCCTATGGAAGAACAGAGAGGACACATTCAAGGAAAAATTGGAAGGAGGTAAAAACCAGTAGGACTTGCTGGTGGATGGAATATAGGAGGGGAGAGGTAGATTATCAGGGATGTATCTTTGTTTGCTTATACAAGATAGATTCAGTTGCAATGAAATTGGTAATTGAAATTGATTTTAAATAATGGCACGACCTAAAGTTATGCAAACAATTGCCTTAGATAAAACACCAAGTTTTCAAAGTTTAGCTGGGTGGACGGCATGGCTTTATTTTCTATTTCTTGATATTTCCAATTCTTGTTTTAAAAAAAAAAAGGGTTTTCTTTTTCTCAAAGGCTTATTTCTGTGGAAGCCGAGCTGCAGAATCTGTTATAAATTTAAATTGGAAAATCACTACAAGTGCCATTGACACGTTGGTTATTGTTTTTGCGAGTGACCCTAGGTGCACCTCTCGGGGAGCTGGGGGCTGCCTTCCTGAAGCCGCGTCTGCACCGCTGATGCCCGGGCCTGAAGAGTCAGACTCCCGGGGCAGTGCGGCAGCGCGAGGCCTGCAGTGCTAAGCGCGGGGACGCTCCTGGCCTCTGAGGGGGTGTGTGTCCTGCCTCTTCAACCTGGCAGGGACTGTTCAAGTGGGCGCGAAAATCGGCGATTTGCAGAGTGGAGGGCTGGTGCTTTGAAAGAGAGGCGGAGGGGAGAGAGGGATTTCCCCATCCCGCTGCACTGGGTCCATCCCCACTCCTTTTTCTAACCCGGCCCGCAGGGCCCCAACCTGCTGGGTATCTGGCGGAAGCGGCCCGGTCCCGCCCCAAAGACCCAGCCGCGCCTGCGCCCAGGTTCTGACGAGCGCGTTCTGAAGAAGCGCCGGTCGCGGGCGGACGCGGGCGCGGAACTGGCTGGCCAGTTGAGATTCTGGTACTGGGAGAAGTGGGAGTGTTGAGGGTCGCAGGAGCTGCCTGAGCTTCTGAGTGAGCATGGCACTTTTGGAACGCGGGACTGGCGACCTGCATGGGAGGCACAAGGCCGAAACACAGCAGCACGACTACCGGCTGCTCTGGATGGGAAGTTACCGCAGAAGTCCACCAGCGTTTCCAGGTGAGACGCCCCGGCTGGGCAGGCAGTAGATCCAGACTGGGCACGCTGGAGTTGAGGCACGCGGCAGTGGCAAGTTTTGTAGCGCGAGGGTGGTGGTGGGTGTGGGGGTGCACGGCGGGGCCTGAGTTCCCTGAGCTCGATTCTTCCCTGCTGCCGCCGCAGCCCACCTCTCTGGTGCTGGGGAAAAGAATCGCTGGCAGGTGTTCTGTGGCATGGCGGGTGGAGGACGGAGCAGCTAGGGGGCACGTCCTCCTATATCCTGTAGGGGACACTGACCCCGGACCCCACAGCGAGTCCAGAAATGGGACATCTGCTTGCAAAGTTGGGTCTTTATTGGCCTCCGGGATTCTGCTCCTGGCGAGTGCCTCCCAGCGGGCTGGCAGATGGGCAAGCCAGGTGTGCAGGTCAGGATACCTGAGAAACGTTTGTAGCCGGCTGGTCACCTCATGACTAGCGGGGCAAGCCTCAAATTAACCGCAGGATTTCCAGTAGGATGGATTATTGGGGTCGGTGTTCACTACCAAAGAGTTGCTGTGATTTCCATGTGTCTGTCTGTCTGTCTTTCTGGCTTCTTAGATCATCTCATTTGGCATCCTTTCACTGACGAGTTAACCAAGACGTTTGGCATGGTTTCCTTGCTTTCCTCCTGTCTTTTGCTGCTAGAGCTGCTTTGGAAAAGAAGTCTTTTCTCAAGTGGTATCTTTTCTTTGGGTTACAGTGTTAGGTCATCCTTTCTTTTTTTTTTTTTTTTTTTTTTTTGAGACAGGGAGTCTGCGGCTCTGTGGAAGTGCAGTGGCCAGATCTCAGCTCACCAAGCTCCGCCCTCCCGGGTTCCCGCCATTCTCCTGCCTCAGCCTCCCGAGTAGCTGGGACCACAGGCGCCGCCACCTCGCCCGGCTAATTTTTGTGTTTTTAGTATTAGAGACAGGGTTTAGCCCGTGTGTGGCAGCAGGATGGTCTCGATCTCCTGACCTTGTGATCCGCCCGCCTCGGCCTCCCAAAGTGCTGGGATTACAGGCTGAGCCACCGCGCCCGGCCCATCCTTTCTTTTTGTTTTTCAATTTTATTAGTAAAACTTCACCAGTGAACCGGAAGCTATTTTTTTCTATTCTGAAATACTGGCTTTAAGATTTCTGAGAACTTTGTGTGAAAGAAATCTTTGAAAAGGTACTGAAGTATACAGAAGAAGTTGACTATGTTAAAAGTGCAGGTGGTCTGGGCGCAGTAGAGCACACCTGTAATCCCAGCACTTTGGGACGCCAGGGTGGGTAGATCACTTGAGTCCAGGATTTCCAGACCTGCCTGGCGATGTGGCAAAACCCTGTCTCTACTAAAAATACAAAAGTTAGCTGTGTGTGGTGGTGTGTGCCTGTAGTCCCAGCTACCCGGTAGGCTGAGGTGGGAGGATCACCAGAGCCTGGGAGGTTGAGATTGCAGTGAGCCACGATCATGGCATTGCACTCCCACCTGGATGGCAGAGTGAGACCCTGTCTCAAAAACAAAAACAAAAAGAAACCAAAAATCCAAAAGGGAATGAATTTTTACCAAGTGAACCACCACAGATGAAGAAATAGAGCATGACTAGACTGGGGTCTATTTGTAGGAGTGGCATTGTTGGTTTCAGATGTATATGAATGATAAAACTTTAGTGTTACATATTGTTGAACATTTTCCCAAAATGGTTGAACCATTTGACAGGGATATTCTTGTTACCCCACGTCCTTGCTGATGCCTGGCAGTTAAAAATGATTTTGCCATTCTTGTAGGGGTGCAGTAACATATCAGTGTGGTTTCATTGAGATTGAGTTTCTTTTATTGGCATTTATATGTCCTGTTTTGTGAAGGGCCTGTTAAATCTTTTTATCCGGTTTTCATTGATATGCTTATTTTTCTGTTGATTTGTAATACTTTATTCTGGATATGCATCCTTTCTAGGATATATATGTATTGCGTTTCCCTTTTTTCAATCTGTAGCTTGCCTTTTTACTTTTTTAGTGGTGTTTTTTCATGAATGGAGATTCTCTTTTTTTGTTTGTTTTTGAGACAGGCTCTCACTCTGTTGCCCAGGCTGGAGTACAGTGGCACAATCACAGCTCACTGCAACCTTGACCTCCCAAGGCTTAGGTGATGTTCCTGCCTCAGCCCGGAAGTAGCTGAGACCTCCAGGGGAGCACCAGCACACTCAGCTCTTTTCTGTAGTTTTAGTAGAGATGGGGTTTTGCCACGTTGCATAGGCTGGTCTGGAATTCCTAGGCTCAAGTGATACACCTGCCTCGGCCTCCCAAAGTGTTGGGATTATAGGCATGAGCCACTGCACCTGGCCTGAGAGTCTTAATTTTAATGAAATTATACTTTATCAATCTTTTCCTTTATGGTTACTACTTTTTGTGTCCTGTTTAAGAAATCAACGCCTAACCTAAGAGTATGAACACATTTTTCTGTGTTAACCTTATAGCAATTTTATTTTAGTTTTTGCATTTTTTTTTTTTTTTTTCAGACAGGGCCTCACTCTATTGCCCAGGCTAGAGTGTGGTGGCAGCATGTCAGCTCACTGCAACCTCCACCTCCTGGCTCAAGCGATCCTCCCACCTCAGCCTCCTGAGTAGCTGCGACTGTAGGCGTGCGCCACCATGCCTGGCTAATTTTCGTATTTTTTGTAGAGATGGGGATTCAGCATGTTTCCCAGGTTGGTCTCGAACTCTTGGGCTCAAGTAATCTG
>NW_022162301.1:0-6609 GCF_008728515.1 Papio anubis | reverse complement strand
ATAGGTGAGTGGGAAGGGTTAGGCTATTACATAACAATGGTGTGCTCGTCAGGGGAGGCTGTTTTCAGTGAGCTGGAGAGGTAGACCAGGGGGTCAAAGGAAGAGGGAAAAAATGGCAGGAATTGAGAATAGCAGTGTGTAACTGAGCTGAAATGTCCCTTGTCCTCTAAGGGAAGTCATAAGTGGGGTTTGATGAGTAAGTGGGTTTGATGCAAGTTTAGGACAGTTAAGGACATTTTTCTCAAGCCTAAATGAGGGAAGGTCTCAACCTGTAATTAAAAGAGGGAAGCGTAATCAATAAGGAAAGTAGAAACTTTTCCTTGAAAGAATTTTGAGGATAGACTTAGAGATTAGAGAAATCAAATGGAGTTGAGGGTAATGGATGAACTGGAGAGTAAAATGTCATGAGAAAAATTAGGGTGTGTAACTATAATTTATCAAGTTAAACATATACCTACACTATGATCCAGCAATTTCAGTCCTAGGAACTTACCACATAGTCTTGTCTATGAATGTTCATAGCAGCATTATTCATAAATGTATTCTACAATCTGGAAACCAAGAACTTGTCCTTGATAGGTGACTAGATAAACACACTGATATATTCATTCATTGAAATACTCCTCTGTTATAACACGAACAAACTTCTGAAACATGCAAGATCAAGGTTGAATTTCAAAGAAATTATGAGACAAGCCAGACCAAATGGAGTAGTTAATGTATGATTTAATTTGTATGAAGTTCTAGGATACTTCAAATTAATCTATGGAAATAGAAATGTAATTATTAGTTTCTAGATGTATGAGCAGGGGAATGGGGCATAAAGAGACCTTTCTGGAAAAATGTAAAGTATCAGTCAAATATATTGATTGCAATGGTGATTTCAAGTAAAAGCTCATCAAGCTGCACCCTTAAAATCTGTGTGTTTTATCATAAGCTAAGGATACCTCAAGAGTTAATTTTCTATAAAGGATTTGACTTCAACTTCTTTCTGACTCAATCCAGAATTAGCACATCATGAAATTATCTTAGAAACCATCTCCCTTTCCTTTTCAAAAATAGTTTTAACATAGAATTGCATGAAAACAGACTCAATTTGGTATAAGGAAGTTACCTAAAGCAGTTTACCTCATTTATTTTTCTCCTCTTATGAATCATACCTTTTAGCTGGGAGGATTTATACAAAGTAATATTTAGAAAAGAAGAATATATTAATATTTAAATGTGTTGTGTGCAACATTGAAAGATTTGTTTTAAATTCAGTGCAGTCAGAAATATTTTAAAAGTACAAGAATGAGTTGATCTCAGCCTGAAATAAACTGGCCGCAATAAAAAAAACTAATTTCTAAGAAGAAAGTAATGTAGTAGAAGTAGAAAGAGGAATAAAAGTAATTGTAATGGTAAGAATTATAAAATGTACTAATTTATACATTATATGTATATTAATAATTATTGAAAAATAGGAACAGATAAAAAGGGTTGGGCCCTTTGGGGAGCAGTAATAGCTAGTTATCCATTTATTATTTGATGTGATGGGAAATTTTGACTGGAATCTGTAAGAGGGGGGATGACATGAGGGAAGTCATATTAGAAAGATAATTAGGCTGCTTTTTATATTCAGGTACTGTTTTCACCAAACTGTCAAACCATTTTTGTCCTCTGCTCTCACACTGCAACAACAATCAACACTAAAGAAGACTTCTGTGACCAAAAGTGTTTTTGTTTTTTTTTTCACACACAACAAGCAGCAGATACCAGCTATGTGTCCTTCAAATCAATTCTGACACCATCTACCTGGGTATAGTGTCAGATCCCCCAGGTTGGACGTCCAGTCACCAGCTTCAGCTACCAGTCACACGTGTAGGCCTCCAGAACTTCTGATCAACAAGTTCCAATTTGGGGTTCCCATGACTCCTTTTTGGAGTTTGGTTAATTTGTTGGAATGGAACTCAGGAAAACACTTATGCTTACCCAGTTATTATAAAGGGTATTATATAGGATATGGAAGAAGAGATGCATAGGGTGACATATGGTGCAAGGGGCACAGAGCTTCCATGCCCTCCTTGTGCACAATCGTCAAGGAGCCCCCACATGTTCAGCTATCCAGAAGCTCTCTGAACCCTACCATTTTGAGTTTTTGTGGAGGCTTCATTACATAGGCATGATTGAGAACCATGTAAAAATGTGATTGGAAAAAGTACATGATCTAAACCCAGCAAGGCCTGTCTGTTCAGTCTTGGCCTCTGTGTTTACCATTCTTTCTTTAGGATATTGGGCAGGACCCCCTCTGGAATGAGGGTCTTCTGCCCCATAATCAGATTAGTCCTGCCTTGGGTAGGTGAAAAAGGACAGGAAAGGGTCAGAGAAAGAGAGGGATTCTGTTTCTTCAGGTCTGTTTCTGAGGCCTAAAGCACTCCAACATTAATTATAACAAAACTGTGACAAGGTTGTGGGCATTGTAAGCTAGGGACTATGGATGAAAACCTGTGTGTGTGTGTGTGTGTGTGTGTGTGTGTGTGTGTGTGTGTATTCATAATATCACAGATACTGAAAAGATACACCAGGAAACCCCCCAGTCACAAAGTTGTATAAATTAGCAGACTATTTCAATGATGTGAAGAGGACTGTTTGGGGGTACAGACAAATTCTAGAAATGAGTTACGTTTGAGTAATCGTGTGTGTGTGTGTGTGTTGTGTTTAGTCTTCTAAAAATCTTGAATTTAGTTCTCTCTTTGTGTGTCTCATCTGGCTTTTCATGAATTAGTATGTATTATTTTTGAAATCACAGATGTTTTAAAAAGTTTTAAGTGAGAGTGAGATCAGTAAAGTATCAGGCTAGAAAACTGCAAGCTCTCCTTCCCCCATAGAAACATTGAAAAGGAAAAAACCTTCAGATGGAGGAAAAGAGGAGGATAGGAGAAGTTGGTATATGGGTATGAAGTTACAATTAGAAGGAGTAAATTCTGGTGTTCTATTGCACAGTATAGGGACTATGGTTGACATTAAAATATTGTATATTACAAAATAGCTCTTCAAAAGAGAGGCTTTTGAAGGTTCTCACCTCAAGGAATGTAAATGCATGAGGTGATACGTACATTGACTACCCAGATTGGATCATTATACAACATAGATATGTATCAAAACTTTAAATTGTACCCCATATATATAAATAATTACAACAGTTCAATTAAATAAATAAATAACTTTTTAAAAGAACTTTAAAACATCTGGAGTGCAGATATCTCTCCTTCATTGCTGGTGGGAATGCAAAACAATACAGCCAATTTGGAAGGCATTTTGGCAGTTTCTTACAAAGCTAAACACTGTCTTACCATATAATCCAGTTATCACACTCCTAGGTATTTACACAATGTATTGAAAAACTTAATCTGTGTACATATAGCTATAGCCAATTTACTCATAAATTGATAAAAATTGAAAGCAACAAAGATATTCTTCAATAGGTGAATGAGTAAACAAACTGCAGTACATACATACATACATACAATGGAATATTATTCTGTCATAAATTCAAGCCAGAAAGAGGCATGGAAGAAGTAAATGCATAATACTCAATAAAGGAAACCAGTTTGTAAAGCCGACATACTTCTATGTTTCCAACGTTGTAAAACGCGGTACTATAGAAATCAAAACTATCAGTGGCTTCCAGAGTTGGGGGCAGGGGGAGTGTTAAAGAGATGGAATGAATAGCTGGCACATAGGGGATTTTTATGGAGTGAAACTATTCTGTATTATGCTGCAATGGTGGGTACATGACATGTGTTTTACAAATCCATAGAAATGTACAACACAAAGGGTAAACCTCAGTGTAAACTATGAGTTGAGTTAGTAACAATGTATTGATATTGATTCATCAATCGTATCAACAGTACCTACCAATGCAAGATGTTAATAATAGGGAAGAATGTGAGTAGGGGAGACAGGAAGTAAATGGAAGCTTCCTGTACTTTCTATTCAGTTTTTCTGTAAGCCTAACAATGCTCCAAAAATGAAGTATATTAATTTTAAAAATTTAAAAATAACCCAATGTGAAAGCAGGAGCAGAGGTGGAGCAATATGGTGGAACAGAAGGCTCTACCAATTGTTACCCCTACAAGAACACCAATTTAACAACTATCTACCAAAGAACCAAAATTCACGAGAGCACTCCTAGTACCTGGTCTTATCTTCATATCACTTTGTATCCCTGAAAGAGGGACTGAAGAAACAGAAGAGAACAGTCTTGAATTCCTGACACCACCACTCCTGCCCCAGGCAACTGTAGTGGGGTGCAGAAAGCATCTCTGGATGCTGGGGGAGAGAGAGCACAGCAATTGGAGGGATTAAACTCAGTGATGTCCTGTTAGAGCAGAAAGGAAAATCGGACTGAACTCAGCTGACACTTGCCCACACAGGTAGCATTTAAATAAGCCCTAGCCAGAGGGGAATTGCTAGTCCCAGCAGTCTGTACTTGAGTACCTGCAAACCTCACCACTGAGGGCTACAGTGCTGTATGTCTCTAAGTAAACTTGAAAGGCAGTATAGGCTATAAGGACTGCAACTCTAAGACAAGTCCTAGTGCTGAACTAGGCCCAGAGACAGGGGACTGGGTTAGGGGGGCGGGGAGGCACCTGACCAACTGAGACACCAGCCAGGGTGGCTAACGGAGTACTGGCATCACTCCTCCTCTAAAACCAGACTTCACAGCTTGCAAGAGACTTGGTTGTCCTTCCTTCTACTTGAGGAGACGAGTGGGAAGAGTGGGGAGGACTTGTTTTGCAACTTGGAT
This sequence comes from Papio anubis, assembly GCF_008728515.1. Classification (NCBI taxonomy): domain Eukaryota; kingdom Metazoa; phylum Chordata; class Mammalia; order Primates; family Cercopithecidae; genus Papio; species Papio anubis. The sequence continues at coordinate 1,820 of NW_022162301.1, read as the reverse complement.
ATCAGCTCAGCTACAGCAGGATAGGGCACTGGCCAGAGTCATGAGGCCCCTGTTCAGGCCCTAGCTCTTGGACAACATTTCTAGACACATCCTGGGCCAGAAGAAAACCTGCTGCCTTGAAGAAAAGGGCTCAGACATGGAAGCATTCATCACCTGCTAACTAAAGAGCCCTTAAGCCCTGAATAACCAGCAGCAATACCCAGGTACTATGTCAAGGACCTTGGGTAAGCCTCTGAGACTTGCCGGCTTCAGGTGAGACAGCACATTACCAGTTGTAGTGGCTACTGGGAGAAATTCCTTCTGCTTGAAAAAAGCAGAGGGAAAAGTAAAGGGGACTTTGTCTTCTACCTTATGTATCAGCATGGCCACAGAGAAGTAGAGTACCAAGTGGGCTCTTGGGGGTCCTTGATTCCAGGACTGGACTCTTGGATGGCATTTCTGGACCTGCCCTGGGCTGTAAGGGTGCCCACTGAAGGGCAAGTCCCAGGCCAGGCAGTATTCACCACAGCTGACTTAAGAGACCTTGAGCCTTTAGAGACAATTACCAGTAGTCTGGCAGTACTCCTTGTGGCATGTGGTAGTGGTGGCTATGGAGTGAGGCTCCTCTGCCTTTGAAAAGGGGAGGGAACAGTGAAAAAGATTGCATCTTGTGGTTTGAGTGCCAGCTCAGCTGCAGTAAAATAGAATACCAGGTAGGCTGCTAAAGCTTTCAACTCTAGTCCTCAACTCCCAGAGAGCATCTCTGGACCCACCTGGGGTTTTGAGGAACTTGCTTTCTTGAAGTAAAAAAAACACAGGACTGGGTGGCTTTTCCACCTGCTAATTGTAGAGCCCCAGGACCTTGTGTAAACACAGACAGTAGCAAGGGATTCATTACAGCAGGCCTTGGGTGAGACCCAGTGCTGTTCTGGCTGCAGCTCTGACCCAACAAAGTCATAGTGGTGGTGGCCACAGGGGTGCTTGTGTCACTTCACTCCCAAGCCTCAACTCTTGCCCTTTGTGCACCTACAGGCTTAACACCACAAAGAAGTCTTGGCAGCTTCCAGCTTGCACCCTCTGGAGCAGTGATCTGAGATGTATCTGGGGCTCTTTTAGCCACAACTGGAGCTGGAGTGGCTGGAATGCAGGGAGCAGTGTCCTTAGGTTGCACAGGGCAGCGAGGCCTGAGGACCAACGCCCAGACCATGAAACCATTTTTCCCTCCTAGGCTTCTGGGCCTGTGATGGGAGGGGCTGCCATGAAGGTCTCTGAAATGCCCTGGAGGCATTTTCCCCATTGTCTTGGCTATGAACCTTAGGCTCCTCTTTACTTATACAAATTTCTGCAGCCAGCTTGGGCTTAAATTCCTCCCCTGAAAATGAGTTTTTCTTTTCTACCACATAGCCAGGCTGCAAATTTTCCACATGTTCATGCTCTGCTTCCTTTTAAATATAAGTTCAAGTTTCAATTCATTTCAGTGCTTATGCAAATGAGCATAGGCTTTTAGAAGCAGCCAGGCGACCGCTTGAATGCTTTGTTACTTGGAAATTTCTTCCACCTGGCCGGACACGTTGGCTCATGCCTATAATCTCAGCACTCTGGGAGGCTAAGTTGGGTAGGTCGCTTTGAGCTCAGGAGTTTGAGACCAGCCTGGGCAACACAGCCAAATCTTTATAAAAAATACAAAAATTAGCTCTATGTGATGGTGTGAACCTGTAGGTCCAGCTACTTGGGAGGCTGAGGCTACAAAATTGCTTGAGCCTGGGAAGCAGAGGTTGCAGTGACTGAGATCATACAACTGCACTCTAGCCTGGGTGACAGAGTGAGATCCTGTCTCAAAA
>NW_022162300.1:0-6610 GCF_008728515.1 Papio anubis | reverse complement strand
GGGGGTCGGTCCGATGCCCGTTCCGCTTCGTCGGCTCCCGCGCCCCCTGCCCGCCTTTCCGTCCGTCCTCTGCTCTTGGCCGCCCCGGGACCCCTGCCGCACCCACCCCCGACCCGCGCCGGGCCGGCCGGGTGATGCGGCCCCTTTAAGACTCTTCACAACAATGAAGCTGCTTCGGCCGCCGCTTTAGCTCCGCCGTCGTCCCGCCCCCGCCGCCGGTCCCCATTGGCACCCCCCTCGGCCTCCGCGGCTCTCCCCCGCTATTGGTTGCGCCGCCAGACCCCTCTCCAAGCCTCGCTGTTCACTCGATGATTGCGATGCCAGTCTTTTCGTGTTTACCCAACCAGAGCGCGAAGCGAGGGAAGCTGTCAATCACGGGGCACCAGAGGCCAATCAGAGCGGGAGGACCCCCCGCGGCCCAGGCCTTATGCGGAGTTTCGGGGCGGGCCCGGGGTTCATTCACAACATTCCTTCCCCGCCTCCCTTGGGCTGGACTGCGCGCCCCGGGCTGCTGGAGCTGCGCCCACACACGGCTTTGTTTACTGAGGGTCGCTTCCGGGCGCCGCGAGGGGACAATCAACATAGCCCGGCCGGTGAGCGAGACGGAGCAGCGGGATCCCTTGGCAGTGGCTCAGCCCCTCGTCCCTCCGAGCTGTGCTACCTGAGAAACTCACTCAACCTCTCTGGGCACTGACTCAAGTTTTGGGTCTGTTGGGGGCGGAGGGGTCGCAGGCTCATTGAGGGAGCTCATGCGGGCCGCGAACGCCCTCTCCAGAAACAGAGCTCGGTTATGGGGTTCATGGGTCGTCCCTTGAGCCTCAAAACTAGTACCCCGCCCCTCCTTTCCATGCCCTAGATACTACCTTGGGTCATGTGAAATTGCTAATTTTGTTACCATTTTTGGCCTGTTAAAATGGCAATTCCATGAGGTTCAGTCTAACACTTATCAAACCCCAGCACCTCTGAGCATTTTTTCTGACTCAGCTTGTCTAGGCCACCATCTCTGGCCTGGAAGCCGGCCATGGCTTCCATCACCCGTCCGGTTCCGGCTCCCTGCCAGTGTCCTCAGAGAACCCTGCATTTTCCCTTCCTCATACTTCTCACCATTACCATTTATTTATCTGTTTTGGCGTTTTGTTTTTGTTTTTGAGACCGCCCAGGCTGGGGTGCAGTGGTGCGATCTCGGCTCACTGCAACCTCCGCCTCCCGGGTTCAAGTGATTCTCCTGCCTCAGCCTCCCAAATAGCTGAAATTACAGGCGCCCACCACCACACCCGGCTAATTTTTCTGTTTTTTGGTAGAGACGGAGTTTTGCCATGTTGGCCAGGCTGGTCTCGAACTCCTGACCTCAAGGGATCCGCCTTTGGTGGTTGCTTAATTTCGATCTCTCCCTCTCCACTCTGAGCCTCAGGAGGCAGGAGTTTGTCTCATCTGTGCTTTACTGTACTGACAGCACCTGGAAGGTAGGCGCTCAACCTAGTTGGTTGAATGCACCAACCAACTCATGCTTTGCCTCCATTGATAGGCACAGCAGGAAAAAAAAAAAAAAAAAACAGTGATTATCCGCCCATCCATATGGAAACCCTCGCTTTTTCCTGGAGAAACTTTTGAGTCTCACAGCTGCCCCTCTGGCCAGTCTTCACCCACTCCCCCCGCCACCCCCTCAATTAATTGAACTCCCCTGTAGACCTGTACTGTCCAGTATGGTCACCAATGGTCTCTGAGCCCCTGAAATGGGACTGGCTGGAATTAGATGGTGCTGGAAAGGTAAAACACAGAGTGGATTTTGGAGACATAGCAGGAAGGGAAAGAGGAAAAATGTTTCTTTTTTTTTTTTTGAGATGGAGTGATTTCAGTTCACTGCAACCTCTGCCTCCTGGGTTCAAGCGATTCTTCTGCCTCAGCCTCCTAATTAGCTGGGACTACAGGCACCCACCACCACGCCCGGCTAACTTTTGCAATTTTAGTAGAGTTGGGGGGTTTCACAATATTGGCCAGGCTGGTCTCGAACTCCTGACCTTCTGATCCGCCTGTCTTGGCTTCCCAAAATGCTGGGATTCCAGGCATGAGCCACCACACCCGGCCTAAAATGTTTCATTAAGAATGTTTGGCCAGGCGCGGTGGTTCATGCCTGGAATCCCAGCACTTTGGGATGGTGAGGTGGGAGGATCACTTGAGCCCAGGAGTTTGAGACCAGCCTGGGCAACATGGCGAAAACACATCTCTATTTAAAAAATAAGAAAATTAGGCCGGGCGCGGTGGCTCAAGCCTGTAATCCTAGCACTTTGGGAGGCCGAGATGGGCGGATCACGAGGTCAGGAGATCGAGACCATCCTGGCTAACACAGTAAAACCCCATCTCTACTAAAAAAAAAATACAAAAAACTAGCCGGGCGATGTGGCGGGCGCCTGTAGTCCCAGCTACTCGGGAGGCTGAGGCAGGAGAATGGTGTAAACCCGGGAGGCGGAGCTTGCAGTGAGCTGAGATCCGGCCACTGCACTCCAGCCTGGGCGACAGAGCCAGACTCCGTCTCAAAAAAAAAAAAAAAAAGAAAATTAGCTGGGCGTGGTGGCACAAGCCAGTAGTCCCAGCTACTCTGGAGGCTGAGGCAGGAGGATCTCTTGAGCCCAGGGGGTCCGGGCTACAGTGAGATATGATTTTATCACTGTGCTCAAGCCTGGGTGACAGAGTGTGACCATCTCAGAAAAAAAAAACAAAAAACAAAAAAAACGAGGCCAGGCAAGGTGTCTCACGCCTGTAATCCCAGCACTTTCAAAGGCTGAGGCAGGTGGATCACCTCAGGTCTGGAGTTTAAGACCAGCCTGGCCAGCATGGTGAAACCCCATCTCTACCAAAAATACAAAAATTAGGGCCTGGCACAGTGGCTCACGCCTGTAATCCCAACACTTTGGGAGGCCAAGGCGGGCGGATCATGATATCAGGAGATTGAGACCATCCTGGCTAACACGGTGAAACCCCATCTTTACTAAAAATACAAAAAAATTAGCCAGGCGTGGGGGTGGGCGCCTGTAGTCCCAGCTACTTGGGAGGCTGAGGCAGGAGAATGGCATGAACCCGGGAGGCAGAGCTTGCAGTGAGCTGAGATCCGGCCACTGCACTCCAGCCTGGGAATACAGCAAGACTCCGTCTCAAAAAACAAAACAACAAAAATTAGCCGGGCGTGGTGGCGGGCGCCTGTAATCCCAGCTGCTTGGGAGGCTGAGACAGGAGAATCACTTGAACCCGGGAGGCAGAGTTTGCAGTGAGCCAGGATTGCACCACGGCACTCCAGCCTGGGCAACAGACTGAGACTCTGCTTCAAAAAAAAAAAAAAAAAAAAAAAAAAAGAACAAAAGAAAACAAATGTTTAGTGTTACTAACGTGTTGAAATTATATTTTAGACAAATTTGGTTTAATACATTATTAAAATTGATTTCATACATTTCCTTTTACATAGTATCAGGACATTTAAATTACATATGTAAGCTGGGCACAGTGGCTTTGGGCTGTAATCCCAGCACTTTGGAAGGCCAAGACGGGCAGATTTTCTGAGGTCACGAGTTTAAGACCAGCTTGGCCAACATGGTGAAACCTGTCTCTACTAAAAATACAAAAAATTAGCCAGGCATGGTGGTTCGCGCCTGTAATCCCAGCTACTTGGAAGGCTGAGGGAGGAGAATCGCTTGAACCTGGGAGGCGGACCTTGCAGTGAGCCGAGATCACACCACTGTACTCCAGCCTGGGCGAAAGAGTGAGACTCCATCTCAAAAAATAATAATAAACAAAATAAAGTAAAATAAAATAAAATAACGTGACAGGGCACAGTGGTTGGTGCCTGTAAACCTAGCACTTTGGGAGGCTGAGGGGGGAGCAGTACTTGAGCCCAGGAGTTCGTGACCAGGCTGGGTAACACAGTGAGATGCTATCTCAAAAATAACTAACTAAATAAAAGTATATATGTGTCTCGAGTTGTATTTCTTTTTTTTTTTTTTTTTTTGAGACAGAGTCTCGCTCTGTCACCAGGCTAGGTGCAGTGACAGATCTCGCCTGCAACCTCTACTGCCTTGTCTTCAAGCAAGTCTCCTGTCTCAGCCTCCCAAGTAGTTGGACTGTAGGTGTGTGCCACCACACCCAGCTTAATTTTTTGCATTTTAATAGAGATGGATTTTACTCATGTTGGCCAGGCTGGTCTCGAACTCCTGACCTCAAGTGATCTGCCTGCCTCAGCTTTCCAAAGTCCTGGGATTACAGGTGTGAGCCACCATCCCTGGTTTTTTTTTTTTTTGAGGTGGAGTTTCACTTTTGTTGCCCAGGCTGGAGTGCAATGGCGTGATCTTGGCTCACCGCAGCCTCCATATCCCGGGTTCAAGCAACTCTCCTGCCTCAGCCTCCGGAGTAGCTGGGATTACAGGCGCCTGCCGCCACGTCCTTCTAATTTTTTTATTTTTAGTAGAGACGGGGTTTCTCCATGTTGATGAGGCTGGTCTTGAACTCCCAACCTCAGGTGATTCGCCTGCTTCTGCCTCCCAAAGTGTGAGGATTACAGGTGTGAGACAGCACGCCTGGCCAATTTTTTCTGAATTTTAATAGAGAAGTCTTGTTATGTTGCCCATGGTCTTGAATTCCTGAGCTCAAGCAATCCTCCCGCCTCGGCCTCCCAAATTGCTAGGATTACAGGCGTGAGCCACCACATCCGGCTTGAGTTGTATTTCTGTTAGACAGTGCCCGTCTTGAGAAACCACAGCCTGCCACAGTGACAGCAACAGAAACAGCAATAATAGTAACGTGCTGAGTGCTCATGCAATGCCCGCAGCTATGGAGATATACGCTGACGTGTAAGCCCTCAGTGTTGCAAAGTGGGGATTGTCACTTCCTTTTCTTAGAGGAGGAAACTGAGGCTTGGAGAGGCTGAGCCACTTGCTTGAGGTCACCCAGCAGTAGGAGCTGGACTAGTGGAAGTCAACTGGGGGCTGCTTTGGAGCCCTAGACTTACTGGGGTATCTCCTTGCAAAGGATTTGGGGCAATGATAGACCTATGGGGAAGGAGTAACTGGGGTCAGAGGACACACAGGGAGGAGTTCAAGCAAAGGATGGCCAGGTGCAGTGGGTCACGCCTGTAATCCCAGCACTTGGGGAAGCTGAAGTGGGAGGATTGCTTGAGTCCAGGAGTTCAAGACCAGGCTGGGCAATACAGCGAGACCCCCCCCCCCCAAAATTTCTAAGCATTTTTTTAAATGTTTATTTATTTATTTATTTATTTATTGTATTTATCTATTTATTCTTTGAGGTAGAGTCTTACTGTGTAGCCCAGGCTGGAGTGCAGTGGTGTGATCTCGGCTCACTGCAACCTCTGCCTCCCGGGTTTAAGTGATTCTCCTGCTTCAGCTTCCCGAGTAGCTGGGGTTACAGGCGTGTACCACCACACCCGGCTAATTTTTTTGTATTTTTTTTTTTTTTTTTTGAGACGGAGTCTCGCTCTGTCGCCCAGGCTGGAGTACAGTGGCCACATCTCAGCTCACCGCAAGCTCCGCCTCCCGGGTTCACGCCATTCTCCTGCCTCAGCCTCCCGAGTAGCTGGGACTACAGGCGCCCGCCATCTCGCCCGGCTAGTTTTTTGTATTTTTTTTTTTTTTAGTAGAGACGGGGTTTCACTGGGTTAGCCAGGATGGTCTCGATCTCCTGACCTCGTGATCCGCCCCTCTCGGCCTCCCAAAGTGCTGGGATTACAGGCTTGAGCCACCGCGCCCGGCCATTTTTTTGTATTTTTAGTAGAAACGGGGTTTCACTGTGTTAGCCAGGGTAGTCTCGAACTCCTGACCTTATGATCCGCCCACCTCGGCCTCCCAAAGTGCTGGGATTACAGGCGTGAGCCACTGCACCCAGCCTATTTATTTATTTTGAAATGGAGTCTTGCTTTGTTGCCCAGGCTGGAGTGCAGTGGTGAGATCTCAGCTCACTGCAAGCTCCACCTCCCGGGGTCAAGCAATTCTCCTGCCTCAGCCTCCCGAGTAACTGGGACTACAGGCGAGTGCCACCAAACCCAGCTAATTTTTGTATTTTTACTAGAGACGAGGTTTCACCATGTTAGCCAGGCTGGTCTCAAACTCCTGACTCGGCCTCCCAAAGTGCTGAGATTACAGGTGTGAGCCACTGTGCCTGGCCTAAATACACATTTTAAAGCCTTCATTCACTGATTCGCTAAGCAGCTGTTGAATGCCTGTTCTATGCAGGTACTGCTGTTGGTGCAGAAGACACAAACTTATATCCTTCCGGGTCACTCTCTTCTGCTCTTCCTTAGCCAATCAGCTGCCCGGTAACACCCTGCAACTTGGTAGTCTATCAGAGATACTTGATGAAAAAGTGGCCCCTGGAAACTCTAGGCTTTCATCTATTGGCCTGTCAACCCCATGGAAATAGACTGCCTGCTCTCTAATGGGTCCAGCAAAAGCTTGGGTGTGATTTTTATGGGTTGGCCCAGTTTGGGTCACATGACCATAGCTGACCCTGTCTCTGTGGCTAGCGGCTGGTGGGCTCTGCTTGGATATGTTTGGGTGAAGTGTCTACTCTGAGAGGTTAAGGGGGTTATTTTCTCACAACTACATGGTTTTCT
>NW_022162299.1:2436-6615 GCF_008728515.1 Papio anubis | reverse complement strand
GGGGTGAGGGAATGGCCTGAGCTGGAAATGCCCTGGTTTAGAATGGGTCCCGGGATGGGCCCTTCATGGCGTTTCCCAAAATCGGGTTCCTTTCTTTATCAAACTTAGAGTGACACTGACTAGCCCAGTGTTTTCCTTTTTTACATTTTGGACATATTTCAGGATCAGCAGTTTTCTTTTTTCCCCTATCTGGTGGCCTGACTCGCTGATTTTTTCTGCGTTCTTTTTTAGTATGACCATGCTTCCCACAGCTAAAACAAGCTCAGGAAATGGAGTATTTCCTTTATCCACTCTCAGTCCTGCCATTGCCTGTGCCAACAAGGTAGCTTTATGCAGATTACCTCCGATATCATCACAGGCCTTGATATAATCAACTGAATGTGCTTTCCCTCTGATAGGTCACAGAGCAGCCTGGCAATCGGGATTAGCATTGTTGAAAGCTAATAACTGCAACACTATATCCTGAGCAGCCAAATCTGCATCACCTTTTTAAGAGACTCCTGTAACCGATCTATAAAATCAACATACGGTTCTCTCTGTCCCTGTTTTATAGCACTAAAGGAAGGGTATTTTTCCCCACCTGAAGTGATTTTTTCCCAAGCTCTAATGCACACTCCTCTAAGCTGTTATATGGCCTCATCCTGCATGACCAGTTGTGCATCTAAACCAGCCCAGCTGCCAACCCCCAAAAGTTGGTCTGCAGTTATATTAATTTGAGGTTGGGCCTGGGCATTATGAGCAGCCTGAATGGAAGCTTCATCTGCCCACCAAGTTTTAAACTGTAAGAACTGAGCAGGAGTTAGACAAGCTCAAGTAAGAGCGTCCCAGTCAGTAGGAATCACCCGACTGGAAAGAGTAACATTCTTTAACAGTCCCATTACAAAAGGAGAACCTGGTCCATACTCATTTATTGCTTATTTTAATTTTTGAGTAATTTTAAAAGGAGAAGGCTCAAATGTAGCTGTAATATTTCCCTGTTGATCTGGGGAGTGTTTTCTAACAGGGACCTGCCAAGCCTCTAAATTACCCTCTCGTCTAGCTTGCTGAATTCCTGCCTGAGCAGAACTAAGAGTGGTCACTCAAGGTACCTCTCGAACAGTCACTGGGGCAACTACTTTTTGCCCAGTGTCGTCCAGAAAAGAAAGATCTGTGGGTCATTTCTTTCAAAATAATGAGGAGGTGCAGAAGGGTAGGGATGAACCTCTCCTTCCTTTTGTTGTTTTAGCTTTAGTTGGCAGGGCAACCTTGTTCTGTAACCTCTTCTGTTATACTCATATCACCTTGGTCCTCCTCGGCCATCAGTGAAAAGTTCCATAGAAAGGAACCAGACTCCCACCCTGTCCCATTGTTACCTCGACGCTTCCAGCCCCTTCTACTCACCACATGGGGATTGCTTTAAGAGTACTCGGGTGTCCTCCTTAGCTAGTTTTCCATTCCAACCACTGTCTCTGGCCACCCTTCACCTGATTCGAGCTCCCATCACATGGACGCCACTTGCCGAGACCAGCCTCGTCGGGGAGACCCCACCCAGTGGTGCTAGAGGGAATTAAAGACACACACTCGTGAAATAGAAAGGTGAAGCAACCAGGGGTCTCACAGCCTTCAGAGCTGAGAGCCCCCAGCAGAGATTTCATACTACACATATTTATTAATAGCAAACCAGTCACAAGTATTGTTTCCAGATGTTAAATTAACTAAAAGTATCCCTTATGGGAAATGAAGGCATGGGCCGAATTAAATGAATAGGTTGGGCTCATTAACTGCAGCAGGAACACACCCTAAAATACACAGATTGCTTATGCTTTTGTTTGTGGCTTAAGAAGGCCTTTAAGCAGTTTTCCACCCTGGGCAGGCCAGATGTTCCTTGCCCTCATTGGTGTAAACCCACAACCTTCCAGCTTGAACGTTAGGGCCATTATGGACATGTCACAGTGCCGCAGAGATTTTGTTTATGGCCAGTTTTGGGGCCAGTTTTTGGCCAGATTTTGGGGGCTTGCTCCCAACAGTTACCTTCCAAGGACAGTGTCATTCTGGTTATAACCAGCTTGCTCCCCTGCCCTGAGCCTTCTGTCCAAGTCTGTCCAGGTGTGGGTCTGGGGCAGGGACAGCCACCTCTATTTCCCCACACAGCATGAAGAGGCTGTGTGTCCTGGGCCTCAGCAACAAAGGTTTCTTTTGGGTTTCTGTTTCCCTCTTTCAGTTCAGAGTCTGTCATCTGAACCATGAGGATCTGGTGGTTTCTGCTTGCCATTGAAATCTGCACAGGGAACATAAGCTCACAGAACACGTGCAGGCAAGGGCACCCTGGCATCCCTAAACCCCGGGTCACAACGGGTCTGCCTGGAAGAGATGGACGACGGAGCAAAAGGTGACAAAGGGGATGCAGGTACTCACCTGGTGGCTTCGGCTGCCTTTCAACTTCTCTCTTCATTCTTTTCATCTTGTTCATTCATCATCTGTGTGGCTTTTCACCTACCCATTCACACCCCATCCATCCACCCACCCATCCACCCAGCAACACTCACTGGGGCCTGACCCCATTCATCCATCCACCCATCTGCCCAGCAGCACTCACTGGTCTGTCTTATGCCAGACTCTGGTGCCAGGTGCTGGTGGAGAGCACAGGTGAGATCAGCACGACCTCACCTCCCAGGTTCTTCTATCTCTGACACCGCAGAACATTTTCAGTAGTATACGATGTCATGGATCTCCCACCTCAGGCTAAAGGTATGATGGATTTTTGGCAACGAAAGACTAATAGAGAGATCTGATTGTGAATTATTTGGCAGCAAGCACCCAGCTGCAGTGCAGGTGAGCCATTACTGCATCGCGCTGGGCGAAGCAGGAGATGAGCATTGCAGATGACACAAAAGGAGACAAGAATCTGAAGCTACAGAGCTGCTGCTTATGCATCTGTGACCTAGTTAGACCCTGGTCCCAGGGTCTGGGGATCTGGGGACAGGATCCAGCCTCTGGGAGGGAGATTTGCCAAAGCTGAGAAGTCTGAGGGAGCCCCATACTCAACAACCAGTAGATTCTGGTTTCTGGAATGGGTACCATTCTTGAGCCCTGGTCTTGACAGTACGGGTCACATATCTAAGATTTATGCAGAATGATCCATCTGGGCTATGGGCACAGTTCAGTGGCATAACAAAGAAAAAATGTCAAAACTTCTATGGACTTTTTTAAAGACAAGTTTTGTTTCTAACATGTCTCCTAGCTTTATGGCATTTGGTGGCCTTGCTGGTTTTTGAGTGGGTTGATGAAGTCAAGGTCCCCAGGAAGCAACTTCTTATTTCTTTGGAACCACCATCCCACACATGTGCTCTTGTGAGATGTCTTCTTCCCTGGCTCACATCTCCAGCTCCACTGACACTGCCCAGGGCCCTGTAGCAACAGCCCAGTGCAAATGAATAGCAAACCTTACCCTTAATGAAATCAGGTCTTCTGTCTCACACTGGGGACCACAGTGGGGTGTGTGTGTGCATTGTATTTGAATATGTAGATTTTTCTATTTTTAATTTTTTGTTATAAAATATTACACACAAAAGGGAGATAAATAGGTGATACATAAAAATACAGAGGACTAAGACAACACTATATTCAATACCAATTTTCCACCTCTCTTCCCCTGTCTAATTTCTCCTCTTTGCTCAACAATGTCCATTCTGTCAAGTTTTACATACTTTAGAAGCTAAATTATATATCTATTTTTCTATATGTAGTCTATAGGTATTATATATAATATATATTATTTCTGGAAGGATATTCATTCACATTGCTCACACATTTTACTTCATTTTTATCTTACCATCTTAAAGTATAGCCTCTGTGTATGTTTTTATAATAAAACATTTTTTCATATACTAATCTGGGTATTAATTTTAGGGAACACATCAATGTCTACTGATTGGGGTCTGTGCTCATGCTTTGTGAGTTGTGGTTGTTTTGATCATGAAAGCTCTGGAGGTCACTGCTCTAGGAGAATGGGGAGAAATGAGAGCCAAGCAGGAAACAAAAGAGGGAAGGGAGAGGAAGACACAGGAGCAGCCAGTGGAGGGCAGGGGGAGTGGGAGCCGCAGGGAGAGGGGCAAGGAAGAGACCCTCCATTCAGAGGCATTCCCACACTGGACCAAGCAATACGTAACTGGAACGAAGCATACTGAGTTAAGGCGCGGG
>NW_022162299.1:0-2336 GCF_008728515.1 Papio anubis | reverse complement strand
GCCATTAGAAATCCTGCACAGGAACATAAGCTCATGCAGGCAAGGGCACCCTGGCATCCTGGGAACCCAACCCCAGTCTAGCAGTCTGCCTGGAAAGAGATGGGCCGGAGGCAGACAAGGGTGACCGAGGGGATGCAGATTGCTCCGCCTGGTGGCCCGGCAGCACCAGCCTCTCTCTGGTGGCGCTTAAATGTGACCATTCCCTACATCCTTCCCAGCAGCTTTCACCTACCCATTCCACCCATCCATCCACCCACCCATCCACCGCCATGCCTCACTGGGGCCTGGTACAGTGTCGCGTGTGGCGCTCGGGTCATCATTGCGGAACTCTGTGCCGGGTGCTGGTGGAAGCTACAGGGTGAGGATAAGCGTGACCTCTGCGAGTCGGGTTCTCCTGCATTATACGGGCGTTCCGGTGATGGGTGAAACCCTCATGAAATACAAATCGAATTTTGCGCAAAAAACTTCATCGAAAGATCTAATTATGGAAGTATGCTCGCCCACCACTTCAATAAAGTAAAAACCATCTGCATGTAGGTGCCATGGGGAAGCAGGAGATGCAGAGTGACAGATGACACAAAAGGAGACAAGAATCTGAAGCCATAGAGCTGCTGCTTATGCATCTGTGACCTAGGTTGGGACCCTGTCCCAGGGTCTGGGGATCTGGGGACAGGATCCAGCCTCTGGGAGGGAGATTTGCCAAAGCTGAGAAGTCTGAGTGGTTTCCATACCAACAACCAGTAGACTTGGTTTCTGAATGGGGTACCATTCTTGAGCCCTGGTCTTGACAGTACGGTCACATATCTAAGATTTATGCAGAATGATCCATCTGGGTTAAGGGCACAGTTCAGTGGCATAACAAAGAAAATGTCAAAACTTCTATGGACTTTTTTAAAGACAAGTTTTTGTTTCTAACATGTCTCCGCTTATGGCATTTGGTGGCCTGCTGGTTTTTTGAGTGGGCTGGATGAAGTCAAGCGTCCCCAGGAAGCAACTTTATTTCTTTGGAACCACCATCCTGCACATGTGCTCTGTGAGATGTCTTCTCCTGGCTCACATCTCCAGCTCACTGACACTGCTCCAGGGCCCTGTAGCAAACAGCCCAGTGCAAATGAATAGCAAAACCTTACCCTTAATGAAATCAGGTCTTCTGCCCTCACACTGGGACCACAGTGGGGTGTGTGTGTGCATTGTATTTCTGAATATGTAGGATTTTTCATTTTTTAATTTTTGTTATAAAATATTACACACAAAAGGAGATAAATAGGTGATACATAAAAAATAGAGGACTAAGACAAACACTCCTATATTCAATACCAAATTTCTCCACCTCTTCCCTGTCTAATTTCTCTCCTCTTTGCTCAACAATGTCCATTCTGTCAAGTTTTACATACTTCTTAGAAGCAAATTATATATCTATTTTTTCTATGTAGTTCATAGGTATTATATATAATATATATTATTTCTTGGAAGGATATTCATTCACATTGCTCACACATTTTACTTCATTTTTATCTTACCATCTTAAAGTATATTTCTGTGTATGTTTTATAATAAACATTTTTTCATATACTACCCGTGCATAATTTAGGAACACATCAATGTCTACTGATTGGGGTCTGTGCTCATGCTTTGTGAGTTGTGGTTGTTTGATCATGAAAGCTCTGAGGTCACTGCTCTAGAGAATGGGAGAAATGAGAGCCAAGCAGGAAACAAAAAGAGGGAAGGAGAGGAAGACACAGGGGAGCAGCCAGTGGAGGGCAGGGGAGGGGAGCGCAGGGAGAGGCAAATGTAGGGAAGAGACCCCTCCATTCAGAGGCCCCACACTGACCAAGGCCCCACTCAAGAGTGCTGATGTCCCAGGAGAACAGACATTGTGATAGAAATAAGTCTGCCTGTGTCAGTCCTGTCTCGGGACCTGCAAGCCGGCCCAGCCTGCTCCTGTCGCCCCTCAGTCGGGTCAGTGGGACTGAAGTATGGGAGTCTCTGCTGCTTTGTGAGAAGCCAGAATCTGGGGTGAGCCATGGCCCAGTGAGCACTCTACTGCCATGGCCGGAGCCATCTTCAACCTGCTGACGGACAGCACGCTGACCTGGGGCTCTGGGGGCCTGTTCTGAGCACAAGGACTTGAGTGTGGTCAGCAGAGCCCCGCTCACCTGATGTTCTCTGCCAGCTTGATTGGTGGCATTTCCCCCAGTCTAAGGCACTGGAGAGATTCTTCCAGAACTCTCTTTTCTATCTTGGGATAGTGTCACATAACCATAGTCATCTGTGTTTTCATAGGAGGCTAGTAAATCTTCCGTTCCACTCTCCTCAAGAGTAATGGAAGAGAAACA
>NW_022162298.1:0-6625 GCF_008728515.1 Papio anubis | reverse complement strand
ATATTGTTCTAAAGATACAGGTTGAAAGAAAATGAGATTCCATCCAATATAACAAGGGGTGTACACCCCGCCTGTGATATGAATCCTAAAACCTAAAAGAAGAGAGAATGACATTGCTTCCAAAAACACACAGGGTGTACACCCACCCTGTGATATTGTTCCTGTCATCTAAAGGAACAATACTCCCACTACTGCCAACCAACTACCACTTCTTTAAGCATCTTGACAACTTTTTGCGGGGAAAACAAGTACACAACCAGCAGGATGCAGAAAATGCTTTTCAAGAGTTCATCCAACCCTGAAAGCACAGAATAAACAAGTTTATTTCTCATTGGCAAAAAATGTATTCATTGTAATGGTTTCTTTTCTTTTTCTTTTTTTTTTTTTTTTGACAGAGTCTCACTCTGTCACCCAGGCCAGAGTGCAAAGGTGCAATCTCGGCTCAAAGCAACCTCTGCCTCCTGGGTTCAAGAGATTCTCCTGCCTCAGCCTCTTGAGTAGCTGGGATTACAGACACATGCCACCACTCCCGGCTACTTTTTGTCTTTTTAGTAGAGACGGGATTTCACCATGTTGGTCAGGCTGGTCTCAAACTCCTGACCTCCTGATCCGCCTGCCTCAGCCTCCCAAAGTGCTGGGATTACAGGCATGAGCCACTGTGCCCAGTCCATTGTAATGGGTTCTATTTTGATTAATAAAGATGTGTTGCAGCCTAGTTATACAAATTTAAAATTCATGGTCCAAAACCACAATTACTTTTGCACCAACCTAATACTTTAAGAATTAAAAGAAGCCTTTATATTAGAGAGCCCATGGATGATAAAATCATAAAGAATATTACAATCTCCATAACCCACAAACTTGGTAACTTAGACAACTGGATGAATTAAAAGACAAAATCTATTAATATTAAAACACAGGAGAAATAGGTAATCTATATATATTGATATCTATTGATAAAATGGAATCATACCTAATAACCTTATAGAAAACTTATATATTCCATAAATCTGACATTCTGTCATGTTATTCTAACTGGTGGGATTCAGGGATTTCCATTTTGATAAGAACATAGGTGAGTCTCACACATTTAATTTTAGTGCTCATTGGTCAGAAACGCCATGTCCACTATAGGATACTGCAGAGCGATGCGTTATGGAGAATTTAGGCAAGATAATATGATTTTCAGAGTTAAAGGAAGACAACCTGATTTATGTAGAGTAATTCCTCATAATATCATAGGGGATACCATATTTAAACTTTGGGGTATCCCCAGGTATAATTCTTATTTGAGCCACCTGTGAATTTCAGACACGGAGGCTTCCCAACTTTGGTGGCTTTCAATAAATGTGGAAGTTAACTCACAACCTATTTTGTGGAGGCATAAAATTCAATGAGCACTCATTTAACCTTTTATTTTAAATATTATTTTTGTAAACTTGCATTTCCAATTAGTTGACATTTTAAACCTGTTTCAGTTCTTATCCACTTTTTCCCCCCCTCCCCGAGACGGAGTCTTGCCCTGTCACCTAGGCTGGAGTGCAGTGGCATTGTCTCGAATCACTGTAACCTCCGCCTCCCACGTTCAAGCGATTCTCCTGCCTCAGCCTCCCGAGTAGCTGGGATTACAGGTGCCTGCCACCACGCCCAGCTAATTTTTGTATTTTTAGTAGAGATGGGGCTTCCCCATGTTAGTCAGGCTGGTCTTGAACCCCTGACCTTGTGATCTGCCCACCTCGGCCTCCCAAAGTGCTCGGATTACAGGCCTGAGCCACTGCACCCGGCCTCTCCTCTCTTTTTAGGTGGAGGGGAGTAAGGGTTTCTTGGAATTAGGAGGAACTCCCATGTACCCAACCCATTTTGGTAAATTTCTTACTTCAGAGTTTTTCAAATCACCATCACCATTGTTAAAGGCCTCCCACATGGTAATAATTTGCTACAGGGTTTTATAAACATGAAGTTTATGTTTGGCTGAATGAACCTCCTTGCTGTGGCACAAGGGGGCCATAGGTGTTTTCACCAATTATGAAGCAGGTTCACTGTGCAATGGCTACCAACTTTTCTGAGTACAATGAGGCCAAATACATTCATAGATAAATTCCATGAAGTGAATTTATTACTTACAAATAGCAAACAAAAGACAACAGAAGTGTAGGATTCAATATGAACCACTACCACAAGATCAGGAAGGCTACCCAGAGCAAATGGATGGAGTTTTGACTATAAATGCTTCACTTGCACTACAACTGAGGGACCCAGAAAGCAGCCCACATTGAGTTTTCTCCCAGGATGTGGTTTGCTGGACACAAGCGTTAAAGGCCATTCTGTTTTGAGCAGGGACTATAACAGAGCCTGGGCTGTTCTGACCAATGTCACTTGATTATCAGGATATTGCCTTCCCAGCATATCATACAGTAATCTTGAGAACTACCAGTAAGAAAGGGAGGAAAATGGCCCTGCACCCTTAAAACTGAAGGATCAGGATATTTGCTGTGGCAGAGCCACAGACAGTAGCGACAGAGTGTTCTTGTGAGCCATCTACTAGTTCTCTTAACCGGAGCGTGGCACCAGACCGCTTTTCTATTTCCTTTCAATGGAAACTATTACAGAATATTTTGAATATTTTGAATTTCTACATCTATAGAGTTGTGGCACATGATCACTGGCAGTGTAGACTCTCTGCATGGTTAAAGGAAAGAGTTGAGGAGCCCATCAACCCACATTGGAGGAGACCACCTAATCCTCCAGAGAGTGCCACTCCATCTTCCTGGGGTTAGCTCCACATGCAGTAAGGCCACTATAACTAAGGCCGTCAGGACTTGCAGTCCGAAGATGAGACTTTTGACATGCTGATAAGCAGCAGTGATAAGAAAAGCCCACACACTGGTCAGGAATTTTTCAATGAAAGCAGCTGAGACGCTTCTTTATATGCTTCGGTAGGGGCTAATATCAAACTATTTCTTCCCATTTTCTTTACTCAGCAGTGCCTGAGCCATGAGGCACCATAGATGTACACCTCATCAGGAGGGTGTATGGTACAGCAGGAAGGGGAGCAGCAGCACAAGAAACAAACAAGGCCACTACTTCTGCCTACATAATAACTATTGTCTTGGAGTGTAAAATAATTAATAATGTTCACATGGCTGCCCTAAGCACACAGAGATGGTGACCAGAGCAGATGCAGGGACTACAGAGATACAGCCTGATTCTCGCTAATTAGGACTTAAGTGTTGGCTTATGTGCTGTGCTTTTGTGCATTCATAAGCCAGGGCCTCAAAACTGCCTGCTAAGCACAGGCTAAAGGTCATGCTGGGGTGCAGTTAAACATTGATGTCTAGGAGATGAGAGCATTTTAGTGTGGGAGAAGATGACAACACCTGAAGACCACAAAACACTGCACAGACCAAAGGGAACGCCCATCGTCAGCTCATGGTTCTGGACCCAGGTGACTGCTGGATGTTACGGAACAGCCGTACGACAGCAGGTAGGCTGGGTTGAGCAGGTGTCCTGCATGAGGGCTGGATCCATTCCATTCATAAGCTGCTAATTGTTTCAATAGCTTCTCATGCACCCCACTGGTGAGGAAGGAATTAGCACCCTACTTCTACTGGCACCGTTAAACACATACATCTATTACTAAACAGATAAGCCAGACATCAGTTATTAATTACATACAGGAGGATGGTGTAAGCCCCACAGGCCCAAATAGGGATTAACTTGAGCGCAAGAGAGTGGTATAACATTAAAAAGTGAGGATATTCCTTTTTGACACAGAATCTCCTGTCACCCTTTTGCTGGAGTGCAGTGGTGTGATCTCAAGACCGCAAGTCTGGCCTCCCTGGAAACTGTATGTACTTTCTAGGAATTAATACCAACTCATTAGCAAAAATAAATATCTTACATCAAGAGTAGTTTTCATTTAATAAAAAATAGGTGGGATGTGTATAATGGACAAGGATTAATCAAAATTGGCTCTAGTAAGGCAAAATGAGGCTAGTAAGACAATCCCAAGAACAATCATTATTCACTGGTCCATTAATCACAGGACAATACACACAAATGAAACTTACCTGACCGGAAGCAGTGGCCTGGGCGTCTGTAATCCCAGCACTTTGGGAGGCCGACGAGGCAAATCATGAGGTCAGGAGTTCAAGACCAGCCTAGCCAACATGGTGAAACCCTGTCTCTACTAAACATGATAAAGAATTAGCTGGATGTAGTGGCAGAATTAGTTGGATGTAGCATGCCTCACCTGTCCCAGCTACCCTGTGCCGGAGGCAGGAGAATCGGCTGAACTCCAGGGGCGGAGGTTGCAGTGAGCCGAAATCGCACCACTGCACTCCAGCCTGCGCAACAGAGTGAGACTCCATCTCAAAGAAATAATAATCAAATAAAAAAAAAATTAAACTTCTACCTACATATTAGAAAAACATCCAAATTCAACCATGAATCCAGCACATCACTAAAATGAATAGACAAAAAATTCTACCAACAGACTTAAGAAAATATCATTATCTATGAAATTCAAGTACTACTGCTTAAAAGAACATTTTAATGTAACTCTCACCCTTGTGGTTTCCCCTGCAAAACAAGGCAAATGCATTACTCAAGACTCTTTAAGAATGGGCCACTGATAAAAAGAATATACTTGTAACTTCTGTAATATCATAGACTTTTCTGCCACTGCACGAGCACTAATTTGTACTGTATCAAATTAGAAAAGCTTCAATTTCTATAGAACTTCTTTCCAGTGGAGTTTTCACACGGCCAAGCAAATGCTAAACCGAAAACACTTTGCAGCTCTAAACTGTTAGTTTTAATCCTGTAATGCTCTTGTATTTACAAGGTCCAGCCAGCTACAGCAGTATTTTCATATGTCCTGGGAAAGTGGGTATGAGAGAAATGAAACACTCAAACATTCTGACATTCATAGAGTTTTCTCAGGAATGAGCTGATGTCTCAAATGGAACTAATGGCAAACCGGGCCTTACCACAAATCTCTAAATTCAAAAGCCTTTCTCCACTCTGAGCCCTCCCAAATCTTCAGGAAAAATCTAGCTGGGGCTTGACCACATTTCCTAAGCATTCTTAAGGTTTCTGCAGTGGAAACAGTGAACGCTTTACCACATTGTTTACATTTATAGGGTTTTTCTCCTGTGTGAGTTCTCTGATGTCTTTCAACTGAATTGAGAAAATGAAAAGCTTTCCCACATATCGTACATTTATAAGCCGGATTTCCACTGTGCATTATCACGTGTCTTCTAACACCTGGAACAGAAATGAAGAGTTTCCCACACTGTTCACATTTATATTGCTTCTCTCCATATGGTTTGTATCCTGAGTGAGCTAGGATGTGCCTGTTAAGGACGGAATGACGTACAAAGACTTTTCCACAAATACTGCATTCACATGGTTTCAATCCAGTAGAAATGTTCTCATTCAGATCAAGATTTGGAATGTGGCTGACAACTTGTCCATACTGACTACCTTCTTTGCTTTCACACAGTCTCTGTACCATATGATTTCTGTAAAAAAAAAATGACAAGCACATTACTATTGGTTGGTTTAATAACTTTCTACTCATTCATAGGTCTTCGACTTACACTGCTACCAATACTAGGGAAAATGCATTTTTGTTTTGTTTTGTTTTTGTTTTCGTGCCATGACTGAATTATTTGAAAGTAAATGGGCTACTACTGAAAACACAGCTACCACCTGCATGGCTATGACCAAAATAGTAACATTCATATACACAATTTTGTAGTACTATTTTCAAGTAAACTGTTTTCCAAACACTGACTGCTACACTGATGTACGTTACATTTTGGGTGAAATTTTTCTAAAAGGAAATGAATTTCAAGTGACTCTTATTTGCTTTGATTGCTTGTTTTTAAATTCATGACATGCTAAGATTCCTTCAGAGGACTTTATTTCCTCTTCTCGGTGCAAATTATCTTGTATCTTTCCCGTTTTTTGAAGTGATCTTCAATATTCTGGTCTTTCCGTTTTTTCCTAAAATGCAGATGCACAAAATTATCATGAATTATTTCAAACTATAGAAACATTACTAGATTTCATGTTCATTGTACACAGTGTCCATGCCTGATTTATTCACCAAATCATTCCCTTGCCCCATTCCAAATCACAAATAGCACTGATGATAGGGAAATAGTTCTGTAATTAAGTGAAATGTGTTGTCATTCTTAGCTACAGAAGCCAGGTTCCTGCAGGTTTCCTGCATCACTTCTCTGGAGAGATTCTTCTGAGAAGAATCTAGCAAAGCCCATTCCTGCTGGGTAAAGTTCACAGCCACATCCTCAAAAGCCATGGAGTCCTAAAACATTCCACACATGTGGATAGAAGGATGAGTGAGACTGAGAGCACTGGGAATGTATACTCAATTCATAAGCTGTTTACATGATTCTAAAATTTCCAAGCATTTATTCTATGACTTGATTGTCACAACTCTTACTCTGTTCACACATACTCCCTCCCACACAGCAGTACTAATGCTAGAATTGAACTATTCAAAAAGGCAACAGCAAAGTAGAAACACCCATCTCATTAGAGGATCCAGGGAGTGAGATTACGATATGCTGCTAGGAGTTACCTTTTAACTTCACTT
>NW_022162297.1:0-6632 GCF_008728515.1 Papio anubis | reverse complement strand
AATATATTTAGAATCAATGCTTTATTACTTGGAAAGTGGAGTAAAAAATTTAAATGTATTATTCAGATTGTATTATTACTATGCACTACAGATCACATACATTTGTCTTTTCTTCGTATTAGACATTAATGGCAAATGTCCCTTCGAGGCCTATTTAATATGAGTAGTAAAGTATCTGGAATTTCTGAAATAATAAAAGTGACCTAAATCACCGTGTTTGGTAAATTCACAACATTCAAATGGCAGGAGGGGAGTGGTGGAGGTAGGGAGGGGAATGCTCATATTCTCATTATTCCCAAATGGATTCTTACAAGTCTTCTCACTTGGCACATGGATGCATCTCAGTAACACACAATGTCTTACTTAGACAGCCACAACTGTCTGCAGTTTTTAACAAGGTACATTTCAACATTATTATTCCTTGCCACCTCAATATCAGACATTTTCTCATGTCATCTTTTACTTCTGAAGAGCTGAATTATTGATTCATAAACTGAATCCATAGTTACATATCTGTGGATGTTTTTAAATTATGTGAAAATTTTGTATATGCTTTCTTCTGGGGAAAGTATCAGAACCTGGTGATTGTAACAAAAACAATCACTCGTGTTAATATTTAAGTCTTAATTAATTCAGAAAAATTTGCTCATGCCTTAAGGTCAGATATTATTTTGTACCCTACATATAAAAACTTTTTTTTTTTTTTGAGATGGAGTCTCACTCTGTTGCCCAGGTTGGAGTACAATGGAGTGATCTCTGCTCACTGCAAACTCCGCCTCCCATAACATTAATGATTACTGATCAAAGATCACCATAACAAATATAATAATAATGAAATATTTAAAAAATTGTGAGGATTACCAAAATGTGAAACCAAGACACAAAGTGAGCACAGGCTGTTTATTAAATGGTACCAATAGACTTGTTTCACCTGGGTTGTCACAAACATTTCATTTGTAAATAAAAGAAAAAAAGGCCATATCTGTGAATAAAGAGAAGTGCAATAAAACATGTTTGTATTAATTTGGTTAACTTTATTCCAACTAATGTAAACTATTTATTTATTTATTTATTTATTTATTGAGACGGAGTCTGGATCTTGCCCAGGCTGGAGTGCAGTGCCGCATCTCGGCTCACTGCAAGCTCTGCCTCTGGTGTTCACACCATTCTTCTGCCTCAGCCTCCCGAGTTGCTGGGACCACAGGCGTCCGCCACCACGCCCGGCTAATTGCTTGTATTTTTTAGTAGAAACAGGGTTTCACCGTGTTAGCCACGATGGTCTTGATCTGACCTCATGATCCTCCCGCCTCATTGGCCTCCCAAAGTGCTGGGATTACAGGCGTGAGCCACCGCTCCTGGCCGTAAACTAGTTTTAAAACAGTTTATAAAACTCTAAAATGAACCTGGCAAATTTAGAGCAATAATAAAATGATTTAAATTAGAGAAGTATTTTTTAAAAAGGATAAATAACAAATGTCTCATTGGAATTATTCAAGTTGTTTCAAGCTCAGCTCTGAGGTTCTTAGAAACTAAAGTAAAAAGTATGACCAGTTTCTGAAGTCAAGACAAAATCATACAATCTTTAACTTAGAAAATTATCTTCTGTGTTGTGTCCTAAGCATAAAACAAATGTAAGGACTTGCCCTGATACTCCTGTGGCCGTTCCACTCTCATGCACTGTGAAATGTTTCTGCAAGAACAGCAAGTCAGTTTCCTTCAGCACAATAATAAGGAGGGACATGCTACAAGGAAAAACATGAGGAGGGAAAAAAAGCACCTTAGAGAGGCTGGAGAAGCTCAAAAGAGATGTATATGAGCATAAATTATAAAGAGCAAAATATGGAATGATGGCGCACAAAAGTTTCAGTAATTCTTATAAATAGCTCTTGCTAATTTGAAGAAAGTCACCCTCCTGGGAAAATATATAGGTATTTGACCCCAGGCTTCTTGGAAATCGGAGTGACATTCAGCATCGAAACTACCTTAAACTCAACTTTGGTGAGCATATAAAAGAATAATTAAGCCATATGAAGTCAATTTTAATCCTAAAATGTCATCTGTTATTCTGACTAACTTTACTTCACTGGCCACTCTGATTTCATATGGCTAATAGCAAACGCCACAAATGAATGGAAGGCGCGTACAGCAATTGACCACGGCAGCATTGTGCATATTCCACTTCAAAGTAGCAGGCTATTAGTAGTTAATTTGGGGAAATGGTGCTATGGCCGTATTCTGAACTGTATGTCACGCCCCACATCCGGCATTTATTCATAATAACTGTATATATCTTACTCAGCATAAAGCCTTTATGATGAAATGAAGACTCCAAAGAGGCGCAAGTTAAGATCCAATCATATTTCATTGAATCTCAAATATGAGTGGCTGTGAAATGTGGAGAGTCAAAGGGCTTGGTTACAGTAATTTTATTGCTAGAGGGGGGCTGACTAGGAAGAAAAAGGTTAGTTTAATACAAGATTTATTTGTGCAGATTTTCCCTAGCTTTACCTTCCAACTACAATGGCAGGCAAGAACGTGTTTACTACTTTGTATATAGCCATGTGACATACTACTTTTGTAATTTCTATCTCTTTTGTTTTAAAAAAACGGGAGTTAAAGTGCAGAAAGTGATCTTGAACCTGCCTTGGCTCTTTTTGTGGTTTTGCTTTGTTTTTGTTTGTTCTTTTTGGTTTTGTTTTTCGGGGATTTTGTTTTATTTTTTTTTGAAAGAGGCTGGCCATGCCAGAGAGCATACTTTGTGGTGGAATCTTTCTTAACTCCTTCACTGACTTAGCAAGATTCTTGTCTAAACTTTGGCTCTATAAGGACAGAGAGAGAAAAGTCTGAGGTCAGGATCAGCCACATGACTCCAAATACCTGACTAAAGTTTACTCCAAAGGGAGACTTTGTCACAGGTAGGCTGAAGAGAAACTGTATTAGTAAAAATCCTCTCTATTCCCTTTTATTCTTCCTAGATTAATTCAGCTTCTATGTAGCAAGGATATGTAGGAAGCTACATTATTTTTCAAATCCAGCATGCTGGCACTCCAGCTACCATTAAGACACAAATTCTAGGATTTATAGTCATGTAAGGACTGCAGTCTGTCTGTGCTACATTCTTCTGGTCTTTAGCATACAATACATAGACTTCCAGCCGGAAAGCTCTGGCTACTGGTGGAAGCTCTTTATAAACATTAAAGAATTTAAGCATTTTAAATGACAAGTATTGCAAATATATCCAAAGTGATGCAACTATTTAGATTCTTCCTTCCTTACCCTCCAAATACATAGAAAGTATGATATATAAATGCATGCATTTATAGTTCTAAAAATTCCTGCTCCTATATGTGAAGAAGAGAGAAATACAGTATCTTTATATGAAGAACTTCCATACTTTTTATTATATAGTAAATATCTGCTTTCCAAAAAGATACCCTATGTCACCAGTAACCAGTTTCCTTTTACTTTTTGTTTTAGGTCTCCCACTTATCCATGAGAATATGTCTCCCAAGACTCCTCTCCAGATGCCTGAAACTATGATAGTACTGGTGCTTTCATATATAATTTTACCTAGATTTTTCTATATATAATTTAAGACAAAGTCATTTATAGATTTGAAGCAGAAAGGACAGCACAATGGCTCTTTAATATAAAATTCCCACAATTAAAAATATACCCCAATAAAAGCGTGAATGCGTCCTCTCTCTTTAACATTTTTTTTTTTTTTTTTTTCTTTTTTGAATGGAATTTGCCTGTCATTTTTGTGGCTGGAGCGCACTAAAGATCTGTCACGCAACCTCACCTCCTGTTCAGGCAATCTCCTGCCTCAGCCCTTTTATACCTGGGACTATAGGTGGGTGCTGACACGGCTGAAATTTTTTTGTACTTTTAGTAGAGATGTGGCTCTACCTAAGGCAGCTGTATTTATCCCCATCTCCTGGACTCAAGGATCTGCCTGCCTTGGCTCCTAAAGTGCTGGGAGGCAAGTGGAGCCACCATGCCTCCAGCCTCCTCTTAACATTTCCTTCTATTGTACTCATAGGATCTTAGCAACCTCAGGTATATATATTTTCTCTTCCCTACTGAGAATTCCTTTGACTCCTTTCAATTTTGGTTGTATAATTCTATAACTTCCTCTTCGATATATATCCAAATGGTCACCCCGCCTGCACCTTAAGAAAGCAAGTGCGACCGCATCATACCGAAGCTGACGTCCGAAAAACCCAGCCTAGTCTCTTAGGATCTTACCTGCCAGGAGCGTGCAGGACAGCATGAATTTGTATTGCATGGATGATTCCAAGGTCTGAAGCCCACCGGGATGGGTAAAATTCTACTGGCGCGTCTAGAATCAGGTAAATCTATAAATCTCTAGAAACTGTTTATTCTTTGGAATTTTCCATTGAATAATTTTAAACTGCAGTTGATGACTGTAATTGAAAACTGTAGAAAGTGAAACTGGGATATGGAGGGCTACTGTACATTGTTTTTCTGGTACATTTCAACTCCATTTTATTTCAGGGAAGAATTCTATTAGAATCCTATTCTTGATTTTGGCTTCCTATTTTGCAGAACAATCTTAGAAAACTGAGAATGGTGGTCAAAAGTATAATGGCTCTGAGCTATTACTGACAAGCCAAAAACAAACTACTCTACCTTTAAAGATCCTCTACCATATAAAGATTCAAGCAGTTCAAATCATGATATTCAGCTTTATAAAACTTTGGTTGATATTTATGGACAGAGTATAAAAGTATAAATAATTATATTAATATTTGAAATACCTTAATGTTCTTAAATAGGCTATGTGAAAAGGAAATGGAATATCTATACAGATAGATAAATCTTAATTAGCCATTGAAAATTTATAGCTAATCAATTGTCAACTGTATGTTGAGATAAATTATGAAAAGATGGTACTAAAACACCTGCTTTTTTCTTTTCTATTGGTATAAAGGCCCCATTTTAAATATTGAAAGAAATCATTAATTTATATGGATTTGCGAATTATATACTGCACCAAAAAGTAATTTCCTTTTAAAATTTAGGTAACTTTCAAATCTTTCTTTTTAAAAATTTAATTAAAAATAAAATGGCATTAATTTCTAGTTTTTCCAGCTTCTTTGGTGCATATAAATAAGTTTTATGTTAATTGTCATTTGACTCTTTCTATGTACGGTTCTATTGTTACTAATGTTTATATTTTAATCTCATTACATTAGTGCATTTTTATAAGAATATTACATATAATCTAGTATATTTGCCATGTGCCTGGAAATATAAAATTAAAATACTTTTCTAGAAAAATAAGGATAAACTTTATATACTCAATTCTGATTTCAGTTGTAGCCTGAAATTGGCTCAAGTAAAATCTCTAGTGCATTTTAGGGCCAGGCATGGTGGCTCATGCTTGTAATTGCAGCACTTATGGCGGCAAAGTTGGGAGGATCCCTTGAGCCCAGTAGTTGAAGACCAGCTTGGGCAACATAAGAAGACCTTGTTTTTAGAAAAATTAAAATAAAATAACAAAAAATTAGCCAGATGTGGTGCCACACGCCTGTAGTCCCAGCTACTCAGGAGGCTGAAGTAGGAGGATTGCTCGAGCCCAGAAGGTCTAGGCTGCAGTCAACCATAATAACATCACTGCACTCCAGTCTAGGCAATAGAGCAAGACTTTGTCTCAGAAAAAAAAGTATGTTTTCCTTTACTGATCTATGTAAAATAATTGTTATTAAAATGTAAAACAATGTGTTATATTAAAATGACATCTTATTTACAACATATTGTTCATGTGTTATAATGACAGAAAACTCTAAAAATGCCCTGCCAAAAAATAAAAGCAGAAGTATAGAAATATTTTATTTTGTTGACCAGGAAAACTTCAAATAATTTTTTATTTCTAAGCAAGAATGTCAGCATTAAAAAGGGTACTTGCTTTAGACTTTAACATAAAAAAAAAAAAAAAAGAAACAGTAAAACTTTATAGGATAAAGTTAGTTTCTGAAGTGACATCGTCTGAGTTCCAGTCTTATCTGTGCCAATTATTAATTGTGTGAACTTAAATAAATTATTATGCTATTTGTGCCTCAATTATTCATTGAAAAAATTAGTATAGCAAATGTTCTTACATAGAGGTTTTGTGAAATAAGATGATGATTTGTACAGCTCAAGACATACATTAAACACCTATAAATGTTTCTTAACATGATATTTACATCTTAAGTCATTCAAATAGCTAGAAAATGTATCTACCCAATAGGTATTTTTTTTTAATGACCAACTTAATATTAATAATATATTGATATTAAGAAAGAACATAGAAAAAATATGAGTGTGAAACTCTGAACTATAATAAGAACTGGTAGTGTTAAGTGATACTTTATAATATCTATGTAACTATATTCCTAATTTTCTAACCATCATCAGGGTATGTATCTATATTCTGTCTCCTAGATTGCAAAAATTTTAAATAGAAGAAAATAAATGATAGAGAAAAATACATTTTTAATTGATTGATAGGGAGGATGAAGAGTAATCAATAAGTTGTAACTTGCTTGGCTTAGTATTGTTCAGTTTCTGTTTTTGTTTCAAGAAAGATCCTTCAAGATGAAGAACACATTTTGGACACACAATGC
>NW_022162296.1:0-6654 GCF_008728515.1 Papio anubis | reverse complement strand
AAAAAAAAAAAAAAACAGCAGATGCTGGCATGTATGTAAAGTAAGGACACACTTATACACTATTGGTAGGAATGTAAATTACTTTAACTTGTATGGAAAACAGTATGGAGATTTCTAAAATAACCAAAAATAGAACCCATCATTCAACCTAGCAATCCCAGTACTGAGTGTCTACCAATAGGAAAATAAATCATTATATAAAAAAGACACTTGCACTCCTATGTTCCCCGCACTCCTATCTTCACAATCACAAAGTCATGAAATCAACCTAGGTGTCCATCAGTGGTTGACTGGTTAAAGTGATTGTGGTATATATACACCATGGAGTACTACACAGCCATAAAAAATGAAATCAAATACCTTGCAGCAAGATGGATGGAGGTAGAGGCCATTATCCTGAGTGAACTAACTCAAAAACAGAACATCAAATACTATATTTTCCCATAAGTGGGAGCTAAACAATAGGTACCTGTGGACATCAAGATGAAAATAGTAGACACTGGGAACTCGAAAAGTGGGAAGAGGGAGATAGTTGTAAAGAAATTACCTGTTGGGTACAATGTCCCCTATTTGAGTAATGGGTACACTAGAAAGTCAATCCCCACCAGTATGCAATATACCCATGTAATAGGCAGATATATTCCCTGGAGCTAAAATAAATTTTTTTAAAGGTGGCCTGATTCCTTTTAGTTCTCAGCTTTATGGCTTCCATGCATAAACTTTCCTTTAAACATGTAGATTGGCTCCTATGAAAATCAAGGAATTAATATAAAATTGTCATATATGACTCATGGTTATTATGTACTATTATCTTCATTTAGACACTGTAAAACGTTAGCTACAAATCTTAATATAAAAAGGAGTGTTGTTACATGAAGTAACACCTCCAAGGGATTGCAATAGAAGCAATTACATGGTGCGAAATGCTTCTCTGGTATAACACAACAGTGAGTTTGTAAACTTAATCTCCTTCCACTCCACTGCTTTCATTCAGAAATGAATCCTTTCATACTAGGATTGTTTTTATCTCCTACTTGGTATCAATCACTGCCCTTATTCGAATTTTATTAATCTATCATTCAGGTTTCACAATTACATAATTTATGTTTGGACATGGGCAATTGTATTTTAGATGATTTACAAGAGAGTTTTAAAAGTTCAAGGAGGAAACTCTTTAAATGTCCTTATTCTCACTTTCCAGAATCAACCACCTTTAATATTTTGACATAAGTGTTTTTAGAGATTTTTTCCAGATTCATAATTTTGAAAAAAATCAAAGTAATGGTTAATGATTTATTTCTATTGGTGATAACATAAATGTTACATTAAAAAAGATAGTAAAAGATAATTTCAGCGGCTCATTTTCATTTCTTTTACCCTTTTCTAGGTAAAGTAGTAGAGGAAGTTAATTTCAAACCCCATTCTTGAGAATAAAGTTCTTATACCCTCCAGGATCCACCAGTTTCATGTAGTAGTTCACTATATTCTCATGGCCTTGAAACCCCATGGGGGTCTAAACACTTGTTTCATTTTTCCATTCCAGAGGACACTTTTATCTAAACAATCCTATCTTACTTCTTTGCTCATAAAAATTTGGCTCCATTAAAGGCTCTTTAAAAAAATCATACATCTGATGGCCTTCTCTACTCATCAAGCAGAGCTGATTCTCTCTCTGTCATACCTGCCCCATGGTTACGCCTCCGTTGTAGAACTTGTAACGCTTCTCTCTGTAATTTTGTGTAGCCTCTGTTGTAGGTCTGTGAAGAACTTGAGAGCTGAGGTTGTTTCTTCTTCATCTTTGTAGCTTCTGAATGCGGAATAGTACCGGTCCTTAACCTGGGTTCAATGGGTTGTGTTTTGGAGGAAAGAAGCAGAATCGTTGAGTTATGGATATGGAGGGATGAAAGGAAGAACAGAAAGAGGCTCTAGCAGATTTGTGATTGTAGAGAATTTGATAAAATGTCTTAGGTAAACAGCTAAAATAGTATATACACTGCAAAGTGGAAAAGTCATACTCACAGGTGACACCTAATTAAAGCTACTCTTGAGTAGCTTTCCTGGCATAAATAATTTGTTTAAGAAATCAGCTTGTGTTTTGAGCACTAGAAAAAAGTTCTGCTTTACTGAAAGAGAATTGTTTTCACAGAGCATTTTAGAATATAAAAATATCAAGTGAAGATGCAGAGGCAAGTCTTTAAATTTTCCCTTAAGAAAGGACAAGGAAAGTAAACTTTGAAAATAACTTTCTATTTGAAATCTCTGAAATGAAACCTTATAGCTCTGAAAATGAAATGAAGCCTTATAGAAATAAAATTACACAAAAAGTATGTTTGTTTATTTGTTCAAAGTTTCATATGACTCCAGCGAGATCTTTCCATTTCTGGATTCTAAACTTCAGGTAAATAAGATCGATTAGTAAAAAAAATAAATTTTGATTAATTTTTATTTAGTAACTAATCTGGTAAATTTCAAAGAAATAATATTTTTTATATTGCTTTAATCTCAAAACAGGAAAATTTTGCAGTTACTAGAAATTATTTCCAAAATTTATACAATCTAGTTTAAGTATGACTGCATGTCAATGTATCCAAGTAACACTACTATTAGTTATTTAAAAGTGTTAGCTCTGTGTTATTTATTAGGTAATATTTATCAGTCAATTACATGAAATAGTAAAAAAAATTGAGTGAATTTCAAACCAATAAGAGAAAATGTGATTTGTGTTATAGCGATATAGTTGTGGGATGTTGCTGGCTGATTCTTTCTGGATTTTTGGAGATCAACTCACTAACAGTAAATTTGCCCTGTAGGATATAAGTTGATCAATCATATGTGTCTTATATGTGTCTTAAATCAGTTAATTAATTAAATAATTAATTTTATTGAGACAGAGTCTCACTCTGCTGCTAAGGCTGGAGTGCAGTGGCATGATCTCGGCTCACTGCAACCTTCGCCTCCTGGGTTCAAGTGATTCTCCTGCCTCAGCCTCCTGCCCACCTCGGCCTCCCAAAGTGCTGGCATTACAGGTGTGAGCCACCACACCCAGCCCCTATGTGTCTTAAATCTCAAACCAGAAATTGCTTTCCAGAGTTGCTAAGACTATATCACTTCTTAGAACTACAGCAGATAAAATGACGAGAGAACTCTCACTAAATTATCCTTGTGGGCTCCTTCCAATGTTTTTTACATTTCAGAATGAGTTTCAGTCTTGCCAGTTACAATATCACGGTTATAGATTGAATATAGGTACCAATAGAAAGGACTAATCCAGGTAGGAGACTTAGGTAAAATGTGCCTCAGAAATGGAACTATTTGGTGGCTTTTAGGTGACAGAATTAATCAGAAAGTGTATTAAATTGGAGGAAAAGAAAGCAGCAGAATGTATTAACCAGGTTTGCTGTGTATCAAACAGTGTTTAAATCCTATTTATTTATTACTCAGGTCTGTGTGTCATACAGAAATATAAATTAATTTTGAGCAACAACTGAACTCTTTTGAAGTAGTAGCAGTTAAAAATCATCTAATCTTTGTGAAGATCTTAAAGTAACTTAAAATATAATAAACACAAGAAGAAATTTTCAAAGATAGAATATATGTCAGATGGATTTTTTTGTATTTACTACCAATTTAATAAAGAATCAGTTTATGACCCAAATCATATTGAGCCAAATAATGGGAAAGACATGTTTCCAGTATTACATTTGGCATATTTTTAACTTATTTATTTAAATATTATAACAGAGAAATATAATTCAAAACTTTGCCCACGCCTTAATCATTTTAGATCCTTTATTTTTCTTTAAGGTCAGCCAAGTTCTTCAATAGTATAAGATTGTGAAAGTGGTTATTAATATCGTTAGGTGAGTTTGATCATTCTAAAATGTGGAAAATGTATTGCAGTTGCTGGATGGCCTTTTCAGGCAGGGATCTAAAAGTGTATCTAATAAATTTTGGCAGCATTTATTTCATATATGAACTCAATCCATTGATGAGTAATAAGTGCTAACATTTGAGTGCATAAATGTAACATGTTTTAAATAAGCACTTGAAGTGCACTATCTTTTATAATCTCACAATGATCACAAAGGGAGTGGAGTTTTTTCAATGTCTATTTTGCAGAGAGAGATAGGTTGAGAGAGGTGAAGTTACATTCCAAGTTTACTCATGTAGTAAAGAAGGAGTCAGGATGTGAGACTAGCTCCAGCCATAACATCAGCATCCCACTTAACAATAAAGAAAAAGGTAATGCAAGTATTTATTTTCTCTAAAAAAAGGACTCTAAGTTTCTCTTTGCAATTTAATTCCCCCTTTACTTACCAAGATTCAGTTATATGGGCCACAGAAGCCTAAAGGAGTCTTCTACCTGTATTAGTCCTTCCTGTTGGTGCCTATATTCAATCAATTACCAGTGATACTGTAACTGGCAAGACTGAAACTCATTTTGAAATGTAAAAAATATTGGAAGGAGCCCACAAGGATAATTTAGTGAGAGTTCTCTCATCATTTTATCTGCTGTAGGTCTAAGAAGTGATATGGTCTTAGCAACTGTAGAAAGCAATTTCTGGTTTAAGATTTAAGATCTTAATTTCCTTTAGGCTTAGATACATTGTTCAATTGATTTCAGTTACTGAGGAAGATAGAGAAAGTGGGTATTAGAAGGCTCTGTGCCCAAATGGGAGTCTGTGTTTCTTTTTTCTATTTTGTCTTACCTCATCAGATTAAAGTCTTTTAGCATATTAACACATCAGTATTATGCAAAGTATGAGAGGCAATGAATATTAACAAAATATATTTATATGTCCCTTGTAGATGCTCCACTCTGAGCAATATTAGCAACAGTAAATGAACAATTATGAGAAAATACAGAATATCTTGGTGTGAAAAATGTGAGGAACAAAGGGCAATATAGGATGAGAGGACTTGAACTAACCATGAAGGGTTGTTAAACTCCAGTGGAGATATAACATTAGGTGAATGGAAAGTAAAAGTTCTCTCTACTCTTCGAACTCCCAAGTTACAATGAATAAGACCAATTCTTCCTGTGAATACTGAATCTGTGTACTTTCTCAGCTATTGTAAAGTAATTAATTTCAGAGTTACAAATAAATGAAAAGATCAATTAATGGTTGAACAGCTTATTGAGTTACATTTGTCTGTAGACTCACAGTATTACAAGAACCAGTTGCTTCATTCACCTAACAGACTTTAAAATAATCCAAATTCTTTGAGAATCACTTAAACAAAAACCTTTTGACTGTTTCCACTTTTTCAAATGGTTGTTATTTTGTAACTTTTTTTAAGCAAGAGATATGGGATGTTCATTATTTTTCCTTTAAGTATTTGGTTGAAGGGCTCTTCAGAGATCGCTAGCTCACACTCTCAGACAAGCCAAAAATTATGTAATTTACTAGTACTTTGGTAATATACAATCTCAAACAATGTCCATGTCATTTTTTGTTTCTATTCCAAAACTTTCTTTTCATTGGCCATGTCTAAATTTCCTTAGCATTTCTATATGACTTTGAAATCCACTAAAATTCATACTAGGGAGTTTTCTTATTGTGATCAAAGGTCTAGTTGACACTAAAATCATTCAGGGTGTCTGTAAGCTTCAGGAATAAAGGTGCTTGTTTTGGTCAGGTAAGTCAGGACTGCAATTAGTTCCAAAATTTATCCATGCCTTCAAGGAAATTAGGGCTTATGTGCTATATCATGATTTTTGTGTGCCTCTAAACTTCAGGGCATTCAACAAGTGGTTGATGATGCTCTGAACTGTGTGAAGGCTCTGGATTCAATATTGATAGAAATATACCTTTAAAGAGCTTTTACTGAGAATTTCCCCCATATTTATAGGGGCAAGTGTAGCAAATGAGACTTCCTGAATAGCCATAAATGTATTAAATTTGCAGCCATACGGTCGGGCGCGGTGGCTCACACCTGTAATCCCAGCACTTTGGGAGGCCAAGGTGAGAGAATCACAAGGTCAGGAGATCGAGACCATCCTGGCTAACACAGGGAAACCCCCATCTCTACTAATAATACAAAAAAAATTAGCCAGGTGTGGTGGCAGGCACCTGTAGTCCCTGCTACTCCGTAGGCTGAGGCAGGAGAAAGGCGTAAACCCAGGAGGTGGAGCTTGCAGTGAGCAGAGATTGTGCCACTGCACTCCAGCCTGTGTGACAGAGTGAGACTTTGTCAAGAAAAAAAAAAAAAAAAATTGCAACCATAGCATGTTGGTGTAAAAATGGAGACAGGGAAAGAGAAAATGGGAGATGGGTAGAGAGAGAGGGAGTGATCCTCAAATTCACAAACCAAATGGTTAAAAAAAAAAAAAAAAAGATGAAAATGCCTATGAATGGTTGATCTATCACGCAGTTCTCTAAAAAGAACGTATATAAGTAGATTCCAAACTATGTTCCTTAGAATACTATTATCTTTAAATGTCAAAAATGTTTTTATACACTTGTAATGTTAAGTCCCTTGGGGAAATTAAAATGCCCATAAGAATGTGAAAATTTCTGAAATGCTTTGCAGGAAATAGTTAGAATAACATTAATTCAGTATTTCTCCAATTTATGTATTCAAAAACAGATCCAGATCCACTATTTTTTTTTTTTCCTTTTTTTCAGATGAGCAGTTACTAGCATTTTGGGA
>NW_022162295.1:0-146828 GCF_008728515.1 Papio anubis | reverse complement strand
GCAAAGCTGGTGAAACGGCTGTGCAAACTACTGATGAACTAGGAATCACTAAACCACTAGCTAGAATGCCACAGCAGTTTTACCCATGGATTTCGCAAAGCTGGTGAAACGGCTGTGCAAACTACTGATGAACTAGGAATCACTAAACCACTAGCTAGAATGCCACAGCAGTTTTACCCATGGATTTCGCAAAGCTGGTGAAACGGCTGTGCAAACTACTGGTGAACTAGGAATCACTAAACCACGAATCACCCCATGGTCGAGCACTTCAGTGCCAGGGCCCTTCTGGTCGGGAAGACGCCACACTGTCAAGTCATGGAAAGCCGACGGTATACTTTGATCCAGTCATGCCCACATAGTATCCATCTCAAGGAAATAATTAGGACTACAGAATAAGATTTATGCACAAAGGTGTCTATTATATTACTTATGATACCAAACATCGGAAGAAATATGAAAATTTGGTTAATTTTTCAAATAAAAATGTATCTTTAATTTTTTTCAGATGTTGGACCTAAGTAAAAAGACAAAATATGAAAGTGGAGAACAAACTAGGTTCCCATGAGGCCATTTATTTATTTATTTATTTTTGAGACGGAGTTTTGCTGTCATCCAGGCTGGAGTGCAGTGGCGTGATCTCGGCTCACTGCAGCCTCCACCTCCTGAGTTCAAGTGATTCTCCTGCCTCAGCCTCCCAAGTAGCTGGGATTACAGGTGCTTGCCACCATGCCCAGCTGAGTTTTGTATTTTTAAAGTAGAGACAGAGTTTCACCATATTGGCCAAGCTGATCTTGAACTCCTAACCTCAGGTGATTCACCCACCTCAGACTCCTAAAGTGTTGGGATTACAGGTGTAAGCCACCATGCCCAGCTCCCATGATGCCCTTTTAACCTGAGACAAACATCTAGAAATGTTTGCAGGAGTTCAGTTACCATTTTCTTAAAATTGACTCCATACAGGTTATTGTACTTAAATACAATTGCTTTTAAAAAATTCCCTTTTATTTTTAGTTGACCCATAAGAATTGTACATTTAGATGAAATACAGACTGATACATGTATTCAGTGTATAATGATCAAATCAGGGTAATTAGCATATCCATCACCTCAAACATGTACCATTTCTTTGTGTTGTAAACATTCAAAATCCTCTCCCTCTCTTCTACCTTCTTGCAAATATACAATAAATTATGGTTAACCATATTGAATAAGATTTTTAAATGGGAAATCCCTGCCATGCTTCAGAATTCCTTTAAATTAGTATTCAGAGATACGCACAATTGAGTGAGCTGGAATTCTTTACAAAAGAGATTCGAAAGAGGCTGAGGGAATGTATGCTGTTTGCTCCCCAAATGTCTGGCAGGGAGCCTGAGGCATTTTTCTGGAACTTATCCATGATATTGGCTCTGAAGAACTTCCTACCACGAGTGGGTCATGCATTCACTGAATTTTACCAGTGAAATTCAGCAGCTTCTCAGAATCAGCCCAAAGACAGCAGCAAACATCTCCTATTGCATCCTCTAGAGGCTGCCTATAAAGTACTGAACAATTTCTTTGAGGACCATCTTTCAGCAAATGGAATGAGCCATTTTACAGAGCCACGCCCAGAGTTAGGCTTCCAGCATTAGGCAGGGCAGTCAGATCACTCCAAGGAAGCGCAGAGCAGTTCCTCCCCACCACACCTTCCTCTGTAGGGCTGGAGAAGTTAGGGAGCTGAACCCCGTGACTGGCCTGAGGTCATCTAGGGTCCAGATGGATGACCGTCCCTTAATTATTTTCTTGGGTGAGGGGAGGTAGAACTTTTGGTTGTCATTGTGTAGCAGCAGGTCCCTAGTCCCCCCCAGATAAGTGCCTGAAGTACAGGGTGGCCACCTGTCTCAGAGACCGCACCAGATCTGACCATACATACACCACTATGTAAGTTATAAAGAGCATATAGAGATAATAACCAAGTGAGTTGGGAGGCAGTGGCTCCCTTTCAGCTCCCGTCTTCCCACACCTTCTAAAAGTGCCAATTCATGTGAGAACACACAGTGAGGGTCACCTTAGGGAATGTCCCCCTGGTCTTTGGGCCCCTGGCAGGAGAGCAAGTCCCCTCCGTAGGCTCTTGTGACTGCAACAGGCAAGGAGGGAGTCCCTAGAAGGCTAGCTCTGCCTGCGCCACGTGGTTCTGCCTGTCTCAGAGAACCTGGCCGCTGCTCCACCCAAGCTCACTTGCCCGTGCCTGTTTAATAGAAAGATCTGGGCAAACATTGTAGAGTGTTGACAGTTTTACCATTGTAGTAGAATACGCTGCACCAAGTAAAACAACACTAGGCAGTCGTGCACTGAATAGCACGCTGCATCATCTCTTTTGCACACTATGCTGCTTTTACTTTAAGGAAGACATATTTTTATGATTGCTTACACTCCATTTAGATTTTCCCCATGAATGGAAACCACTGCTTAATTCATGAATTGGGGAAATATGTAGTGAAGATTGTGGACTTTGGAGTTAGGCTGACTTATATTCAGGTCCTGATTGTCATTTAGTAGTCATGAGTCCTTGGCAATTATATTTTAATCTCCTAGAGCCACTGTTTTTTTTTTTTTTTTTTTTTTTGATTGGTTGGTTTTGGTTTTTTCTCTTTTCCAGTGCAGTATATAGCCAGCTGCGGGGTCTGTTCCGTTCTTATTTGAAAACGGCTAGTAAATATACATATTCCTTGAATGGCCTCTTGGGGGCAGCATTGTCACATTTTTGCTTCATGATCGGTATCAAAGAGCATATAGGTAAATATCAAATAGCATAATAGGTAACTTGGATACATATATATCTGGAAGTTTTGAACTAGACACTGAGATGTGTTTGTATATATATACAAGCATGCATAGCTATACATTGTCAAGTTCAAAGCTTCTTTCATGAAACCACATGTATTGGCTGACTTGCAATTTTTAAGGTAACACATTTTATATGGACAAGAATCAAAATATGATTTAGAAATTTGTAAAACATAGAAAATTACAAAGTGTGGAATATGGTTATGATAACACCAAGACCAAAGAGAATTAATTTTGGTGTGTATCATGTTTATATGTCTCTGCGTATAGACATACATGAATACATATGTGTATGCCTGTGTATGTGCACATAGTCTCCTATAGTTTTTGAGTGGCCTCATTCACTGAAAACTTTTGTGAATAGCTTTACAACTTAAAATACACAGCATTGAAAAAACATTTTCCCATGTCATTAAACATTGTTTTGAAACTTTGTGTTATAGCACATCCCATCATGTGGTTATACTGTGTTTATATGATTTCTGTAAAAAATTCATGATACATCTATTTTTTTTCTCTGTGATAACATTCTGATCCAAGCACCTACATATATCCTTTGAACAAATCCCAGGAATTGGACGAAACATAAATTTTTGATATTAATACAAATTTTCAAACTGTTCTCTAGAAAAATAGTACCAGTTTCACTTCCATGAACAGTGACAGTAGAGACCATCTAGTACTTCCTCTCTGGCACCTTATATATAAAAATGAAAATGAAGTTTCCGCCTGTTTTGCTACATGAGATCCAATTAGCCAGTCCATTAAAAACCATACATAACGTTTACTCATCTCAAGATTTGTAGTCACTTCAATTTTTTTTTTTTTTTTTTTGCTTTGGGACATGCACAGAGCTCCCTTGCTCAGACTTAATTTGGAATGAGCCTTGTTCCCAAGATTGGAGACACGGAGCCTGCCTGGGACACCACTGTCCTTTCCTCTGTCTAGTCCCGCTGAGCACCCTGTAGGCACACACCCACACCCTCCCTCATGTCCTCAGGCACTGAAGACAGAGACTTTGCACCAGCCTGCTGTGGAGGCAGGCAGTGGGGCCAGGGGGTGGCACGTTGGGCACACTGCCTTTGACTTCCCAGCTGAAGTTCTGTGTTCCCTGCAGAGTGTCTTTTGGACATATATGTCTCAATCATGTATGACATATGTTTGACACATGTCTTCTGTGTCATTCCATATATTCCATGTCATTCCAGCACTGGGCACTCAGGAGGAACTTATGTGTGCTTGTGAATGAATGAACCATAATGGAATGAATGAGATCTCCTTTTCCTATATGAGGCCATCTCACCACCCAGACCCTAGTATGAGGGACTTGGAAAGAGATCCAGAGAATGTCTGGTTCACAGACATGTTCTGTGCTTAGGTTTTTGCCACTTTAATAAAGAGTCAGATTTATTTTTGCTAAAATTGTACTTGCAGCATACAAATAAGGACATTTCAACACACATTTCTTACGTATTTGGTTGGAAAACGTGACCAGACACACTCTGGGCCTGTTGAGAAGGCCATCAGTCTGCAGCCACTGCAGGCAGTTCTATCTGGCCAGGCCATGCTTTGGACTGTCGGGCACACATCTCACACAGGACCACATCACCCTTTGCAAATGGACCCTCTCCAGCACATATTTGCTTTCTTAGGTCCTGACCCCACAAAGGCTGCAGACATCCTCGTCCTAGTGGGAGAGGAACCCCAACTTCAGAAATATAAACCCATTTAAACTGCGTAAACACCTTAACATTTGGTAGTATGTTTATCCCCCTTCACAGATGAGATAAATTAAACAGGTGAAATGAACACATGGTAATTAACCCATCGATAACGTCCAAATGCCAAACCTCCGGGCCTCTCCCTATTTTCATAGATATTTTCATAGATAGAATATACATCAAGCATGCAACAGGAAGCTGTGCGCGCTATTCAGCCACGGGGATTGAAAATAACGTCCACGAGGTGGCGCCGTGGCCTCGTGCATCGAGGGGAAGACAGGCAGGAGGGCGTTCTAGGGCCCCGTTAAAGCCCCGGATTCCCGGAAGCACGTCCCGGGAAGACAAAGTGCTGCGCGTCTGCAGCGTGTTCCCGAGCTGCTTGGCGGGTCTGCGCGGCCTTGAGGTTGCTCAGAGCCAGGGAGCCCGCGCTCAGCCCCAGGTCCTCCCTAGTGTGCAGCCAGCCTGCACCTCCACCGCGCTTCCGGACCCCAGAGCCCCGAGTCCGGGCCGCAGCGCTGCCGCCGGCATCCCTCCCGTCCCGGCCAGCGGGGAACGGTGAGCCCGGTGACCCGCTCTACTCGTTTCACTCTGACGGCGGTCCCCGCAGCAGGCCGAAGCTGCTGGTCTCATCTCCTGCACGCTCTCCGTTTGGCCTTGGGCTCAAATGCCCCATAAACGCCGGTCAAGCGCCCCGGGTGGTGGAAAATTCGGAGCAGCCGCCGCCTGGCAGGAGTGAGGCTGATGCAACTGGGATTTCCATGTTTACCCTGAGAGCAGTTAGGCGTTTGCCCCGTGCTGCTGGAGAAGGGAGACTTGGCAGAGGCCTCCGGGCCCAACGTGGTTCCCGGTTGGCCCGGAATCCGGCGTTGCTGTGGTCTTCCCTCCTATAATTTGCGCTGTCTGAAACGGCGACTAGACATTTATCACCCTTTAAAATTAAGGTCGAA
The DNA here is from genome assembly GCF_008728515.1 of Papio anubis. Lineage (NCBI taxonomy): Eukaryota > Metazoa > Chordata > Mammalia > Primates > Cercopithecidae > Papio > Papio anubis. The sequence continues at coordinate 141,337 of NW_022162295.1, read as the reverse complement.
AAACATTAATAATCCGGCTCCCCCGTCGTGCCAGCCACATTCCCAGCAGTGGGTAGCCGGCTGTGAACGGTGGCTTCCGCGCTGGCGGGCAGTGTGGACAGCGCAGTCGGCTACCCAGCCCCGGGAAAATGCAGCCCCGTGGCAGCCCCAGGCGCCCTTCTCCGGGCCCTGCCCAGCCCGCGCCCCGGGGCCCCGCAGTGGAGGCCGCCTTCCCCGGGCGCGCACGTGACCTGCGAGTCCGCGGACACAGGGAAGATTTTTTTTTTTTTTTTTTTTTTTTGAGACGGAGTCTTGCTCTGTCGCCCAGGCTGGAGTGCAGTGGCGCGATCTCGGTTCACTGCAAGCTCCGCCTCCCGGGTTCCCGCCATTCTCCTGCCTCAGCCTCCCGAGTAGCTGGGACTACAGGCGCCACCACCACGCCCGGCTAATTTTTTTCTTTTTTTTTTGTATTTTTAGTAGAGACGGGGTTTCACCGTGTTAGCCAGGCTGGTCTCGATCTCCTGACCTCGTGATCCACCTGCCTCGGCCTCCCAAAGTGCTGGGATTACAGGCGTGAGCCACCGCGCCCGGCAACACAGGGAGAATTTAAAAGATTTCGAGTCAAGTTAGAGCATTTATGCTACAATCTTTTAACGGAGGCGATTTTTCTAGAGCATTTTGGAAGTTTGAATGAGTCCCAGCTACTCGGGGGGCTGAGGCAGGAGCATCGATTAAACCCGGGAGGCAGAGCTTGCAGTGAGCCGAGATCGTGCCATTGCACTCCAGCCTGGGCGGCAGAGCGAGACTCCATCTCAAAAATAAAAAAAAAAGAAAAAGAAAAAGAAAATACAAGTGAAAAGAGTTTTTCACAGCATCCAGCCCAGAGATACTCGTGTAGCCCCTGTTGGCCATGCTGGGTACCGTCTCCCTGAGAGATGGACCAGCCTCCCCCTGCCTCCATGCACAATGGCCCGGATCCCCTTCCACCGTTCCCTGCACCCTGTGGTCGCACATTCTTCCTCCCGGTTATCAGTGCCCGTTGCTCCCACCCTTCAGTCATTCCCCAACCTCAAGTTGTCCTAGAACCAGGCACCCTCTGACCACTCCTTTGCCCTACATCATACAGAGTCTTCAATGATTTGGAATGTTTTTTCTTCCTTTTTAAGGGCTCTGAAGTATCTTTGTGTGTGTTCATGTTGTCTCCAAAGAAACAAACATTTATTGGTGTCTCTGCAAGGTAGCCAAAAATAGCTTTACAGGCCGGGCGCGGTGGCTCACGCCTGTAATCCCAGCACTTTGGGAGGCCGAGGCGGGCGGATCACGAGGTCAGGAGATCGAGACCATCCTGGCTAACACGGTGAAACCCCGTCTCTACTAAAAATACAAAAAATTAGCCGGGCGTGGTGGTGGGTGCCTGTAGTCCCAGCTACTTGGGGAGGCTGAGGCAGGAGAATGGCGTGAACCCAGGAGGCAGAGCTTGCAGTGAGCCGAGATCGCGCCACTGCACTCCACCCTGGGTGACAGAGCGAGGCTCAGTCTCAAAAAAAAAATAGGGGTACAAAATAGCTTTACAAAAGAGGTGTATGAAATAGGACATAATTTCTCTCAGAAATTCAAATGTTTTAACCCTGCTTTAAAATCTCGCTGACCAGCAATCACGATTTAAGTAATTGGAATAGATTTCCTCATGGTCTGTGTCAGTCTCTCTCTCCCATCATATGTCAGATTTGTCAGGCCAGAAACCCAGTGGGTTTTAATTAATTAAATGAAAATTAATTGGATATGACTATGGACTGAATTCTGTTGCTTCCAATTTTTTTTTTCCAGGGGAAGAACAAATAATGTTTACTAGAAATAAACAATCACAAGACTTTCTCCATCTTTTAATTTAACCAGGTCCGTGTGTTAGGCAATTACTACTTTGCAATAATTTTTATTATTTAAATTTATAGTACTCCAAAATAGGAGTTGGTAGGTCTGTTTTTACAATGAGAACTGCTAGTGTGATTATACACACTGGCCTAAAGATGTTGAGAGAGTATATGAAGGAAAAAAGAAATTGCTGTAGTAATGAGTGTGAATTAAACATCAGAAGGACGCTAATGTACCACCTGGTTAACCCAGTCATCACCAAGTTGGCCAAAAGTGATACAGCAAGTACTTCTATCACTGCTCCATTTCCTCAGGTGATTTATTTTTCTGTATGTTTTCAAAAAGTTTTATTATGTGAATTTAAGCAGTGTAAATTAATATGTAGAGAAAAAAATCTCTACACCTGAGAGATGTAGAGATGTAGATTTTTACATCTCTAGATGTAAACACATTTACAACACACCCCTTATGACAGCACCTACTGACAGAGAGTTCCCTTGACTGCCATTATCATAGCGAATACATGAGCGTGAATTTTAACCAGCCAAAGCAGCTACGTGACATGCCTTTGTTGCTTCCAGATTCTTAAGTCCTAACCTCTCAGTTGTCAGAATGTGACTGCATTTGGAGATGGGGTTTGAGAGAGGTAATTAAATGAATTTGAGGTCATTAGGAAGGGCCCTTATCCAATATGATCAGATTCTTATACGATGAGGAGAAGATTAGGACACAGGCACACACAGAAGGAAGACCACGCGAGGACACAGGGAGAGGACGGCCATCTGCAAGCCAAGCACAGAGGCCTCAGAAGGAACCATCCCTGCCGACACCTTGATCTCAGATTTCTGCCTCCAGAATGTGGGAAAATACGTCTGTAGGTTAAGCCACTCAGCCTGTGGTACTTTGTAATGGCAGCCCCAGCAGAGTACTACAGAAGCAATGAGAAGCTCCAGTGCTGTGCAAAGGAAGAGCCCTGACTCGGCGGATCTGCTGCACCAGCTTCACCCTCAAGGTGTCAGTCCATTTCTTTACAAACTCAACAGGAGTACAAGTTCCTCCTTGATAACTCTTAAAGTTTCAAGATTCAAATGTCTTTCAATCTTAAAGAGGGTGGAACAAGATACCTCTCGTTACTTTCCCTGTTACACGTCAGCTCCTCCATCACAAGTCTCTGATTCTTTGCTGCACTGACTTAAAAGAAGTAGACCCGTCAACATCACTTGTCAAACATCCCCTGTGTCCCGGGGATGCAACTGGCCCACCGGGAAGCTTTTTAGTGCCCATTTTATCACACTGTTTTCTAAAAAAAATGCATCTCTTCCAAGATCATGACACTTGGGCACTGGTAACCCTGAGCTCAATAATTTAAACGATGGCAAGAACAACGTGAAACCTTTCCTCATTCACAGAAACTCCAGATGGTCCCAGAATATTTGCCTGGCCACTTAGGAGGAATGAGAAACTGACATAAAACGAGTTGCCATGGTAGAAAATAGAGCATTTTTAAATGTGCAGTGGAAAGAAGAGATTTAGGGTCAGATCACTTTAATAGAAATTGAGAAGAACGCTACTGATTGGCAGATAGGTGGAAAATTGCTGTCAAGTCTCCAAGTATGGAAAAACAAATCCTCTGCTCAGTGATTCAAGGCCCATGGGAAACTTAACCCAAATATTTGCACAATGGAGGATGCTGTACAGCTGTGCTGGTGAGGCTACCCTCAGGTGGGCTTCTGAGTGTCACTTTATACATCAAATATCTATCCACCCACCCATACGCTTCAACAAGCACCCTTTCTCTCCACTCCCCAGAGGGGGATGTGGTGCCATCATTTGAAAGAGTCTGGGTTGTTAAAAGAAAGTGCTTAAATGGCATTAAAAATATTAGCTCAGGCCGGGCGCGGTGGCTCACATCTGTAATCCCAGCACTTTGGGAGGCCGAGGCGGGTGGATCATGAGGTCAGGAGTTCGAGACCATCCTGGCTAACATGGTGAAACCCCGTCTCTACTAAAATTACAAAAAATTAGCCGGGCGTGGTGGCGTGCGCCTGTAGTCCCAGCTACTTGGGAAGCTGAGGCAGGAGAATGGCGTGAACCCAGGAGGCGGAGCGGAGCTTACAGTGAGCCGAGATTGTGCCACTGCACTCCAGCCTGGGCGACAGAGCGAGACTCTGTCTCAAAAAAAAAAAAAAAAAAATCAGCTCAAGTTATTCATTCATTGTCAGAGGCATTCAGAATTGTGAAAGAGGAGATCCAGGGATTGAAAGCTGCAACACCTGTAGGGTGGAAGACTGGCACCTGTGGGCAGGGACTCTGTGGGCCTTCACATCCCCAGTCAGCATTCCCTCTGACCTGCCTGTAAGCCCAACAAGCTATGGGCTTTCTCGTTTCCATTTCATTTACCCAATCTTTACTTCCTTTTTTCAGTTACCTTTGGGCTTAGCGTGCTCTTTTATTTTTCTAGTTCCTTAATGTGTAAAGTTCAGTTATCAGTTGAAATCTTTTTTCTTTTTTAATGTAGGCATTCAGAGCTATAAATTTGACTCCAAGCACTGCTTTTGCTAGTCCCATAAGTATTGATAACTTGGGTTTTTGTTTTCATTTATCTAAACATTTTTTTCTTTTTTTAGGGACAGGGTGCCATCATAGCTCACTGCAGCCTAAACTCCTGGGCTCAAGTGATCCTCCCACCTCAGCCTTCCAAGTAGTTAGGCACATGCCACCATGCCCAGCTAATTTATTTTTATTTTTGTAGAGACAGGGTCTTGCTATATTGCCCAGGCTTGTTAGGAACTGCTGGTTTCAAGCAATTCTCTTGCCTTGGCTTCTTAAAGTGCTGGGATTACAGGTGTGAGCCACCATTCCTGGCCTCAAAAGTTTTTAAATTTCTCTTATAATGTATTCTTTGACCCATTTGTTATTTAGAAATGTGTTTAATTTCCACGTATTTGTGAATGTTTCAATTTTCCTTCCGTTATTGATTTCTAGTTTCATTACATTTGGTCAGAAGAGATACTTTGTATGATTTTAGATTTTTTAAGTATGAGATTTGTTTTGTAGTTGAACAGATTGTCTATCCTGGGCATGCTCCCTGTGCGCTTGAGAAGAATGTGTATTCTGCTTTTGTTGGATGGAGTGTTCTATATATGCCTGTTAAGTCCAGTTGGTTTATCGTATAGCCAAAATCTTCTTGTCAATGTTCTCTCTAGATATTCTACTCATTATTGAAAATGGGATATTGAGGTCTCCAACTGATATTGCAGAATAGTGTATTTTTATTTGAAGTCTGTTAGTTTTGTCTGATATATTTTTGAGTTTCCATTTTGAGTTTCATATATGTTTATAATTTCTCTATATTTTGATGAATAGAGCCACTTTTTATCATGTCATATCTTTGTCTTTTGCAACAAATTTTGTCTTAAAGTTCTCTTTGGTTTTGATTTCAATGGAATGCCTTCTTCATCCTTTCACTTTTGACTTTTTTATGGTTTGGAACTAAAATGAATCTCTTGTACATGATAAAGAATTATTTTATATATCTATATTGATTCTGCCAATACCTGCCTTTTAATTGAAGTATTTAGTCCATTTACATTTAATATAATTGCTGAAAGGAAGGACTTTCTACCTTTTTCCTATTTGCTTTCTATATTTCTTATTCATTTCTTGTTCTACAATTCTTCCATTTCTTCCTTCTTTTTTGTTTGTTTTTTTTGTGTACGACTTTAATTTTCATCTAATTTTTTACTGATATTTAAAAATTTTTCACTTAGTACTTATCCTGCAGAATAACATTAACATCTAAATTTATAACAATATAGTTTGGGCTAAAACCAACTTAGTTTCAGTCATATATAAAAAACTTTGCTCCAATAGCTCTGTCCTCCCATTGTTATTGTCATAAATTGTATCTTTTCACATAGTTTGTATAACATAGATTTATAATTGTATATTAACATAGATTTACAATTATTATTTTACACATTTGTATTTTTAAAATCATATTGGATAAAAATGGGTTACAAATCAAAAATATCATCACACTGATTTTATATTTACCTATGTCATTACCGTTACTGCTGTTCTTGATACGGTTTTGAGTTATCCTCTTGTGTCCTTTTATCTCTGCCTAAAGGATTCCTTTGGCATTTATTATATGGCTAGTCTTATAGCAACAAACTCCCTCAGTTTTTAAAGAATGTATTTTTTTAAAAATTTCATTTTTGGAGCAGTTTTAGGTTTACAGACAAATTAAGAATATGGTACAGAGATTTTCCATAAACCCCTGTCCCCACACATGCATAGCTTCCCTCCTTACACATCCCCAACCAGAGTGGCACATATGTTACAATTGATGAACCTAAATTGACACATCATTATTGCCCAAAGTCCATACTTTACATTAGGGTTCACTCTTGGTGGTGTACGTTCTGTGTGTTCAGACAAAATTATAATGACATGTACTCACCGTTATGATATCATGGAGTATTTTTGCTGCTCTAAACATCGTCTGTGCTCCGCTTATTTTTATCCCTCCCTCCCCTGAGCCCCTGACAACTACTGACCTTTTTTACTCTTTTTTAGTTTTGCCTTTTCCCAGAATGTCAAATAGTTAGAATCATAGCGTGTGTCATATTTTCAAACTGGCTCACTTCACTTAGTAAAATGCATTTAAGTTTCCTTGGCATAACTCTGTATTATTTGCATATACTATAGTTTATCCATTCATCTATGGAAGGACATCTTGATTGCTTCTGAGTTTTGGTAGTTATGAATAAGGCTGGTATAAACATTCTTGTGAAGGCTTTTGTGTAGACATAAGTTTTCAATTTCTTTGGGTAAATACCAAGAGCACAATTGCTGGATCATACAGTACGGGTTTGTTTAGTTTTGTAAGAAGTTGCCAAGCTGCCTTCCAAAGTGGCTGAGACAATTTGCATTCACGTCAGCAGTTAATGAGCAAGTTTCTCTTGCTCCACATCCTCTCCAGTGTTTGCTATTGGCAGTGTTCTGGATTTTGGCCATTTTAGTAGATGTGTAGTGGTATCTCAATGTTGCTTTAATTTGTATTTTTCTGATGACATCTGTCTTGGAGCATCTTTTCATATGCTTATTTGTCATCTGTATCTTTTTTAGTAAGATGTTTGTTATGGTCTTTTATCATTTTTTAATTGGGTTATTTGTTTTCTTATGATTGAGTTTTATGAGTTCTTTGAATATTTTGGATAACAGCCCTTTGTCATATATGCCTTCTGCAAATATTTTCTCCTACTGTGTGACTTGTCTTTTCATTCTTTTCACAGTGTCTGTCACAGAACAGAAATGTTTAATTTTAATGAAGTTCGACTCATGAATTCTTACTTTCACAGATTGTGCTTTTGGTATCTCATCTAAAAAGTCATTACCAATCCCAAAGTCATTTAGATTTTCTCTTGTGTTATAGGAGTTTTATAGTTTTGCATTTACCATTTAGATCTGTGATCCTTTTGAATTAATTCTTGTGAAGCATGTAAGGTTAGTGTCTAGATTCATCTTTATACACGTGCATGCATGCCCATTTGGTCCAGCACTTGTTGAAAAGACTGTCTTGTCTTCAGTGTATGGTCTTTTGCTCCTTTGTCAAATATCAGTTGACTGTATTTTTGGGTGTCTAATTTCTGGACTCTCTTCTATTTATCTGGTTGTCTATTCTTTCACCACTTCTACACTGTTTTGATTACTATAGCTTTATAAGTCTTGAATTGGGTGGTGTCGGTCCTCTGACTTTGTTCTTTTCCCTCAATATCATTATGGCTGTTCTGGATCTTTTGCCTCTCCATATCAATATTAGAATCAGTTTGTTAATATCCACAAAACAACGTGCTTGAATTTTGATTGGCATTGCATAGCATCTGTAGATCGAGTTGAGAGGAACTGAAATCTTGACAATATTGAGTCTTCCTATGAATGAACATGGAATTTCTCTCTATTTAGTTCTTTAATTTATTTATCAGAGTTTTCTTGTTTTTCTCCTAAATATGATATACCAATTTTGTTAGATTTATACCTAAAGATTTCACTTTGGGGTGCTAATGTAAGTTGTATTGTGTCTTTAAAATTTCATTTGTTCATTGCTGATATATAATGAAATGATCGACTTACATACATTGACCTTGTATCTGCAAGCTTACTCTATTCATGTATTAGTTCCAGGACTTTTCTGTTGTTGATTTTTTCAGATTTTCTTTTTTTCTTTTCTTTCTTTTTTTTTTTTTTTTTTTTTTTTTTTGAGACGGAGTCTCGCTCTGTCGCCTAGGCTGGAGTGCAGTAGGGAGATCTCGGCTCACTGCAACCTCCACCTCCCGGGTTCCCGCCATTCTCCTGCCTCAGCCTCCCGAGTAGCTAGTAGCTGGGACTACACCCAGCTAATTTTTTGTATTTTTAGTAGAGATGAGGTTTCACTGTGTTAGCCAGAATGGTCTCGATCTCCTGACCTTGTGAGCCGCCCCCCTTGCCTCCGAAAGTGCTGGGATTACAGGCGTGAGCCAATGCACCCGACCCTCTTTCAGATTTTCTACATAGACGAGCATGTCATCTGTGCTCAAGGGCAATTTTGTTTCTTTTTTTCTTTAATCTATATAACTTTTACTTCCTTTACTTGTCTTATTACATTAGCTAGAACTTTCAGTATGATGTGGAAAGGGTAGTGAGAGTAGACATCCTTGCCTTGTTCCTGATCTTAGTGAGAAAGCTTTTAATTCCTCACTATTATGATGTTAGCTGTAGGTTTATGGTAGATTTAAAAAAAATCAAGTTGAGGAAGTCCCCTATGTTCCCAGTTTACTGAAAGTTTGTATCATGAACACGTATTAGATTTTTGTTAAATGCTTTTTCTGCATCTATTAATATGAACATGTGATTCTTCTTGTTTAGTCTGTTGATGTAATGGATTAATTGATTTTTGTTTTTTTAAAACCTTCATATGAGGTTCAAGGGTACATGTGCAGGTTTGTTGTATAGATAAACTGTGTCACAGTGGTTTGTTTACATATTATTTTGTCACCCTGGTATTAAGCCTAGTAGCCAACAGTTATTTTTCCTGATTCTCTCCCTCATCCCACCCTCCACCCTCAAGTAGGCCCCAGTGTCTGCTGTTCCTCTCATTGCATCCATGTGTTCTCATCATTTAGCTCCCACTTATAAGTGAGAACATGAACATGTGGTATTTGGTTTTCTGTTGCTGTGTCAGTTTGCTAAGGATAATGGCCTCCAGCTCCATCCATGTCCCCACAGAGGATATGATCTTCTTTTTGTCACTGCATAGTATTCCATGGTGTATATGTACCACATTTTCTTCATCCATTCTAACTTTGATGGGCATTTAGGTTGGTTCCATGTCTTTGTATTGTGAATCATGCTGTAATGAATGTAAGTGTGCATGTGTCTTTATAATAGACTGGTTTATATTCCTCTGAGTATATACTCAGTAACAGAATTGCTGGGTCAATTATATTTCTGCCTCTAGGTCTTTGAGGAATTGCCCCACTGCTTTCCACAATGGTTGAACTAATTTACACTCCCACCAACAGTGTATCAGCATGCCCCTTTCTCCACAACCTCACCAGCATCTGTTATTTTTTGACCTTTTAGTAATAGCCATTTGACTGGTGTGAGATGGCATCTCATTGTGGTTTTGATTTGCATTTCTCTAATGATCAGTGATATTTAGCTTTTTTTCATATTCTCGTTGGTAACATGTATGTCTTCTTTTGAAAAGTGTCTGTTCACATGCTTTGTCCACTTTTTAACAGGATGTTTTGTTTTCTTGTAAATTTGTTTAAGTTCCTTATAGACTCTGGATATTAGACTTTTGTCAGATGCATATTAGACTTTTGCAGATATTTTCTCCCATTCTGTAGGTTGTCTGCCTGCTCTGTTGATAGTTCCCTTTGCTGTGCAGAAGCTCTTTAGTTTAATTAGATCCCATTTGTTCATTTTTGCTTTTTGTTGCAATTGCTTTTGGTGTCTTTGTCATGAAATCGTTGCCCATTCCTGTGTCTAGAATGGTATTGCCTAGGTTGTCTTCTAGGGTTTTTATAGTTTTGGGTTTTACTTTTAAGTCTTTAATCCATCTTTAGTATACTTTTAAGTATATGGTGTAAAAAAGGGGTCCAATTTCAGTCTTCTGCATATGGCTAACCAGTTATCCCAGCACTATTTATAGGGAGTCCTTTCTCCATTGTTTATTTTTGTCAGTTTTATTGAACATCAGATGGTTGTAGGTGTGTGGCCTTATTTCTGGGCTCTCTGTTCTGTTCCATTGATCTATGCATCTATTTTTGTACCAGTACCATGCTGTTTTGGTTACTGTACATCTGTAGTATAGTTTGAAGTTTGGTAGTATGATGTCTCCTGCTTTGTTCTTTTTGCTTAGTATTGCCTTGGCTATTCCGGCTCTTTTTTGATTCCATGTGAATTTTAAAATAGTTTTTCTAGTGCTGTGAAGAATGTCATTGGTTGGTTGATAGGAAATAGTGTTGAATCTGTAAACTGCTTTCAGCACTATGGCCATTTTAGTGATATCGATTTTTCCTATCCATGAGCATGGAATGTTTTTCCATTTGTTTGTATCGTTTCTGATTTCTTTCAGCAGTGTTGTGTAGTTCTCATTGTAGAGATCTTTCACCTCCTGGGTGAGCTATATTCCTAGGTATTTCATTTTTTGTGGTAATCATGAATGGGATTACATTCCTGATTTGGCTCTTGGCGTGACTGTTCCTGATGTATAGGAATGCTACTGATTTTTTATGTTGATTTTGTATCCTGAAACTTTGTTAAAGTTATTTATCAGCTGAAGGTGCTTTTGGGCTGAGACTATGGGGTTTTCTAGATGTAGGATCATGTCATCTGCAAACAGGGGTAGTTTGACTTCCTCTCTTCCTATTAGGATGTCCTTTATTTCTTTCCCTTGCCTGATTGCTCTGGCCAGGACTTCCAGTACTATGTTGAATAGGAGTAGTGAGAGAGGGCATTTTTGTCTTGTGCCAGTTTTCAAGGAGAATTCTGGCAGCTTTTGCCCATTTAGAATTATGTTGACTGTGGGTTTGTCATAGATGGCTCTTATTATTTTAAGGCAATACAGAGTTTATTGAGAGCTTTTAACATGAAGGGTACATTAATTGATTTTGGAAAGCTCCCTCAGCAGCTGTTTATCTGGAATATCATAATTTCTTCTTCATTTTGAAGAATCATTTTGTTAGAAATAGAATTCTTGGTTGACAAGTTTTTTTTTTTTTTTTCAGCACATTTAGTATTTCCTCCCACTACCTCTGGGCTTCCATGGTTTCTGATAGAAATCACCTATTAATGTTACTTAGGATCCCTTGTGCATAAATTGCTTCTATCTTGCTGCTCTAAAGAGTCTCTCTTCATCTTTGGCTTTTGAAAGTTTGATTATAATGCATCTCAGTCTGGATTTCTTAAATTTATACTACTGGAAGATCATTGAGTTTCTTTTCCTTCATAAAATTTGGGACATTTTCAGCCATATTTTTTTTCAAATATTCTTTCTGTCCCTTTCTTCTTTTTCTCTTGTTCTGGAACTCCCATTATGCATAATTTAATACTGTTGATGAGGTCTTGTTAAGTCTGTTAGACTCTGTTCATTTTTCTTCAGTGTTTTCTTTCTGCTCCTCAGAATGGATAATTTCATTTGACTTATCTTCAAATTTGCTGAATCTTCATCTTTATTCTACCTGAACAATCCACTATTGAAACCTTCTAGTGATTTATTTACTTCAGTTGTTGTTTTTTTTTCCATCTCCTGAAGTTTTTTGGTTCTTTTCATAACTTCTTTTTATTTACATTCTCTATTTGTTGAGACATTTTTCTCCAGGTTTCCTTTATTTTCTTATTTCTTGTTTCTTTTAGATCTTTGATATTTAAGACAGTTGATTTAACATGTTTTCTAGTAAGTCTAATGTCTGTGTGTTCTCAGAGACAGTTTTCATTCATTTATTTTTCCCTTTGAAAAGGCCATTGTTTCTTTGATGTCTTTTGTTTTTTTTTTTCTTGAAAACAGGACATTTTGATTATGATAATGTGGTGACTCTGGATGTTATATTCTCCCATGTCCATAGTGTTTTTTGTTTGTTTGTTTGTTTATGCCTGTTGTGATTATTGTTGTTTGCTTGGTTGGTGTGTTTTTGAGCTAATATTGTAAAATCTGTATTGTTTGTTCTATGGGGCTACTCTTTCCTTAGTTCATTGGTCAACTAATGATTTGACAGACATATTTTTAATGCCTGAAACCAAAATTTAAAAACCAAAACAATTAAAGCCTCTCTCAGTCTTTGCAGATAGGGTCTGCATGCATGTTGAAACACTCTTTCAGTGCCTAGCCAGATAGTTTACAACATTGCTATAACTTCACTTTCTTCTTGTGTGGAGTTTGAAGGTCAGCCAGACGTGAAAACTTTAGGTCTTTTTAGGTATTTTTTTAGTATGTGTCCAGCCCTGGGCATGCATGTGACCGCTTAGATTTCCTGGTATAAGTGGGAATTTTACAGCCCTTGTTCTTTATGTATACCTTTCCCCAGTCTCTTCTTTCCTAGTTTTATGATGAAATAAATGCTTTTATTTCTTAAAGTTAAACTTTGAATTTTATTTTGAGAAATAACCTTTTTTGTGGATTTGTGCTGTTTCTCTTTTGTAGTAATTTTTAAAAAATCGTTCAGGCTTATGTGTATTTTCCTACATTTGATCTGTTAAGAAGATTTTTTGTGGGGTGTGTAGATGCACATAACAAATTAAACAAAAAATATTTCCATTTCATGTCAATTGTTGCGATGTCCTCCTGAGAAACATGAGCATTAGAAAAAAGCAACAGCTATGTTAATCAAAATAGATCAATATACTTTATATCTCTTTTGGATAAGAAATATACTAACATCTCAAAATTATCAAACTTATGCTGGTTTTCCCAACATAAATAGGAATTGCTGACATCTTATTTTCAGTGGCCAAAAAGGAATGAGACTCGTAATAGCGAAAAGCACAGTGAAAAGTTCTAGCCCAGTATAATTCTGGTGGTTGGTCTCGTGTATCTCCTTACTACATGCAGGGATACAAAAGAAATCCATTAGCCTTAAAATAATTCATGAAATCTGTAATTCAAACTCAAAGTAAGTTGTAGAATTTGGATATATTTTTAAAAAGGAGACAGTCACTTTGTTATCTCAATAGCAGATTTTTTTTAAAGCAAGGAAGTCTACAGTAATATAAACCAACACGTGGATTATTTTAGTGTATTCTTATTTGAAAGTTTTAAAATTTCAGTATTACATTAAGCTGATTTTTACAAGCTTGCCCTTCACTGAGTTTTAATTCTATTATGTATAAAATAGGTTGCTGTACACTTTATTCTTCTAGCTCTCTGCTGCCTACTCCCCATTCCCGCCCCACAGCAGGACTTGATGTCTCATCTATTTCTTATCACAGGCAAAACCCTGCTTTGGATTTGATGGGGTCAGGCTTAGTGCTAAGGTAAAGATCCCTTAGGAGGTTGGTGAACCAGGACAATCACAATGGCCAGGCCCTGAAAGAAACTAGGTCTACAGTTCTTGTGTGGATCAAACACAACTGCAGTGGATCTACAACCGTCACAGAATGGGACCAGTACACACGTCACAGTCAGAAAAAAAGGCGAGGGAATTGCTGAACCTGGCAGTGACCTTTGGGTTCCAACATACACTGTTCCTGACTTACCAACGTTTCTGTTCCCAGAGTTCAGTTTTCATTTAGTTGACTGAGCTTCAGAATCCTTTTTTCCTTGAAATATTGTAAGCTGAAGCTAGGTTCCTAGAAAATCAAGCAATGCCTAACTACAGGTATACAAATAACACATATGGTTCATCATGATACTGATTGCATATAATAAAACAAATACATCGTGCATTCTGTTCCTTAGTAAACAAGTTTGGAGTTATTTTTATGAGCACAGCAGTACAGGGGAGAAAGGTCTAGCCAGGCAGGATTTAGGCATCAGGCAGGGCTCATGGGAAAGTTTCTGAAGGAGAAACAGGCCACCTGTATTGCTAGCATCAGTAAATTATTAAATATGTATGTATATATGTATGTATACATTTGTATGTATGCCTATGTATGCCAGTTCTTTTTAATTGAATATTTGGATCAGTATCTCTTCATTTGCCAATCTTGATCTGAGTCAGTTGTAGGGAAACAGGCCTATAATCCTTACAGCTGGGTTTCCTTTCCAAGACGTCCTACTCATAGCACACACTGTGCTCCCTGTGCATGCTGTGAATCTCCTCTTCCATCCTTTCTAAGGATGTGACTCAGGTGTAGAGTGAAAATTCACCAGCAGCATCCCTGCTGGTGTGCTGAATAAGCCCTGCACAGATTTGCAGCTATGAGTACACCAGAGGCACCAGAGTCAGGCTGCAGCCCAATAGAAGAATAGTGCCTACCGTCATGCCAGCTGCAGAATGCCAAACCCTGTGTCTCCAAACCCTGCAGGCTTTCCGATGGCCACAGCTCTGGTGCACAGGAAGTTTTCTCTATTAAGCACTGGTGTGTTTTTTACAAGGCCTCTCAGGACTAGACAAAGATCATGATGAAAGTAAGCCTTATTTCTTTTCTGTAACATCAATCTTTAGACACTGTGTTGATACTGAATTTCAAGGGTCCCTAAATAAATTCCCTATATTGCCTGAGAGTCACGGGTAGCATCTTCACAGGGAGGTCATGTTTCCAGTAATTCCGGCTGAGGCACAGCATGCTGTTCAGTAACCGACCCAGCTAGGACGCCTCGCGTGAGACGTCTATTTCATTATCAAAGTCGGAATTTTCACTGCAGTGAACGTGGTGTCAGTTACTTACAAATTGGCTAATATTACTAAATTTATTTGTCAACTTTGTGAAAATGATTTCAAAATATGCATGGGGCTGCTCTTCAGCACAATAACTGCTGGTCATTAGACTTGTATGAGTTTCCTGTTGCTGCTTAACAAATTGCCACAAACTTAGTGGCTTTTCAACACCAATTGATTCTCTCACAGCACTGGAGACCAGAAGTCTGCAATGGGTCTTGTGTGTCTAAAATCCAGCTGTGGGCAGGACGGCCTCTCTTCTAGCTTCTCTAGGGGACAGTCTGTGTCCTTGCCTCTCCCAGCCTCTGGAGGGGCCAGATTCCTTGGTTCATGGCCCTGCATCACTCTTGCTTCCGCTCCCGCCATCAGATTTCCTGCTCTGATTCTGACACTCCCATCCTCCTCTTCTACGTGGCCTCATGATGACATTTATCCCACCCAGATAAACCAGGAAAACCTCCCATCTCTAAAGCTTTAACTTCACCACATCTGAACAGTCCTTTGTGCTATGAGGGAAACGTATTGACAGGTAGGAAGGGTTAGGACATGCACATCTTTGGGTACCGCCATTTTGTCATAGCATCAATAGGAAATACAAATTTTGGCTTAAAACACAACAAAGTTATTGTCTTGTAGTTCCAAACAGGGTCCCAGGAGGCTAGAGTCAAGCTCTTGGCAGGATTGCATTTCTTTCGGACACTCTAGGGGAGAGGATGTTTCTTGCCTCTTCCGGTTTCTAGAGGACACTTGTATTATTAGACTCTTGGCCACTTTGCACTGGCCTCTGCTTCCTCATCACATGTCTTTCTCTGAATCTGACACTCTTGCTTCCCTCTTAGAAGGAGCCTTGTGATTATATTGGGCTCCCATGGAGAATCCAAGATTATCTCTCCATCCCAGGATCCTTCAATGAATCCCATCTGCAAAGCCCTTCTGCTGAGTGAGGTAGCACACTCACAGGTTTGGGGTTTTGTGCATTGGCACATGGACATATTTGCAGTGCCATAATTTTGCCTGCCACTGTCACACCTACTGCACTGATGCAGGATTTCCATGAGAATGAAAAAGGCTTTGATTTGAAGAAGATTTTAGTAGAATTTTGGAGACTTTCTTCAGTCACCTCATTGTCATCGAACTGGTCATAGCCAAAGCCATTTTACCCTTTTTATACCTATCATTTATTTATTTCAGAGAATAAAAGAATTTTTTTTTCTTTTTTTCACACAAGAAGACTGGACCAGAGATGTTAGGCAGTTTTACAAAGGTGACACAATTAGTTAATAGCAAAGGTACTCTAGAATTTGGCCGTTTTACCCATCATAAAGTACTCTTCAGCCATGAGCTGCTCCTGACCAAGCAGAGAGCTCTTCTGTGAGTTTAGGACCCTAAGCCCTCAATTACGATGATATAAATCCGAGTTGAAGCAATTATCTTAAATTATAAAAATGCCCGACTGGGCATGGTGACTCTTAATCCCAGCACTTTGGGAGGCCGAGGCGGGTGGATCACAAGTTCAGGAGTTCGAGACCAACCTGGCCAACATGGTGAAAGCCCGTCTCTACTAAAAATACAAAAATTAGCTGAGCGTGGTTGCGGGCGCCTGTAGTCCCGGCTACTGGGGAGGCTGAGGCAGAGAATAGCTTGAACCTGAGAGGTGGAGGTTGCAGTGAGCCGAGATCACGCCACTCGACTCCAGCCTGGGTGACAGAGCGAGACTCCATCTCAAAAAACAAAACAAAACAAAAACAAGCAAGCAAGCAAGCAAACAAAAAACCCTTCTTCTTATCCTAAAATCAAGATGCTCTTCAAAAATGGGACATTATGCTTCAATAAGTGAATGCTTGAATGTCTTAACAGAAATTGGAAGTAAAACAGAAATGGGACCTTTGGAAAACTGGATTCCTGGGTCTTCCAGTAATTCAGTGAAGTCTTTCCACAGTCAAGTATCTTAACCTTTTGGGCTTGATTTTCTTTATCTAAAAAGTGAGGGTTTCAAGCAGGTGACCTGGCTGTCTCTCTCGCACTGTGACGGTCACCCACAGCACAGAGGCCTTGATCTCAGCTCTGTGTGGAGGCGGCTGGTTCCACATCAAGGCATTCCACGTTTCAAGAGCCCCATGAATAGAAGGCCTTCTTTCACAGAGAGATCCTTTGTGAGTATTATAAAAGCATAGGCCATTTTTGAAATGTGTTGAGGGATCGAAAATTTAAATTTATTTCCTGACTGAGGCTGAAACAGTTCTTATTGAGAGATTCATCTGAATAAAACATTCATGTGTTAGAGGAGAGAAACTATCATAGATGAAGTATACTTTCCTGAGGTTTAGAATTCTAATTCTAAGGAGCTCTATAAAATTGGGAGAAGTCACAAGGCTCTAATAATAGCATTTATTGAGATGGTAATGTAAAAAAAAAACTGTCTTTTTTACATTTTTACTGGAATTATTTTTTCTTTAAAACTGGCCTTTTTTGTAGATCCAGCTAAATGCTGTCCACCTGTGTTTGTGTACCCTCACTGTCCCTGCCCTTGCATGCACACACACACACACACACACACACACACGCGTGCTCCTACAACATGCTAAAAGCCACCACCTTGGTGTACATTCCTTGTTAGAATGCCATCTTTCAACATTGTCAGTGCAGTGATTTTCGGAAGGTGGGCAGTTCTCAGGGCCAAACAGCTAGAATGAAGCTCACTGTGGCAGAAAGAGTGGCTCTGGTCCCTTTGTAAACACATGATGTTGGCCAGGAAAGGAGGAGGAACGAACCAGGAGCTGGCAGAGTGCCTCATGGGGCATTTGGGATGAGGTTTCCCTGGGGTCTGCTCTGAGAGTAGGGGCATGCAACAGGAACGTCAGGTCTGGTGCCTGCTGTGGCCTAGTGGATTGGAGCTGGACGCCAGCACAGAGCAAGGGGGCGAGGGTAACTCAGACTCTCCAAGTTGTCAAGAACTCAGCCCACAGACTGGCTTCTAGGCAGCCTCCAGACCCAGTGGGAAAGTGAGTGCCTGCTGGGGGCTGGCAGACATGTCTGTGTCTGGAGAGAAGACAACCATCTCCACATCCACCCTGACGATGGCGTAGACCATGTGGGGTTGTCAGTATGGTTGTCGGGAGACTCAGAGAGTAGAACCAGGGCTGCTGGTTGAAGTCTTCAGTAGCACAGCTGGGCTAAGACAGTCGGGTCACTTGAAACGCCCTCCCCTCCACCCCACCTCAGACTGCTCCCATGCGGCCCCGCGTGCTCCTGTTAGAGCCGAGGCCACGGGCCAGCGCAAAGCATGCCTCTCCTGATGAGAAGTGTCCTCTGAGCTCCCGCAGTGCTGTTTCCTCGCGTGCTCATCTTCACATTTATCGCTATGTATCTAATCTTACAGCTTTGTGTACACTTCCTATTGCCCAACTAAAGTCTTCCTTCTTAAGGAAATTCTAGATATTTTGAGCTCATTGTGATTTTGTCCCCAAGAACACATCTGGCCCCGTGAGATTCTCTGCTCCAGTAACTGCATCACTTGACAAATTGCTTGAATTTGCTCACCACTATATAAAGTAACCTGTTTTCCTTTGTGTTGGCTGAATACCATCTGTATAGGCATTTTTTTTTAAGTTCTAATTTTCCTAATTCCAATAAGTTTTTTCTTTATTTACCTTACCAATTTCATAGTCTCTAATAACAGCCCTTTTTGATAATTTATGATTGAAGTGGTCAATTGCAGGCTATTAGGTAAAATAATAGAAAAGTCCAGCAACAGCTAATTGAAAATTACACATACAGACAGAAACACACACATATGCATGCACGCTAGAATCAAATATTTAACCTTTTAATGTCATGATTATATAAAGATTTTGGTGATAGGGAAAGTACTTCTGCTCTAATGTTAGGTGTAAAGAAGACTGACATACACCAAGAATGAAAAGAAAATATATGTACATGTCGAAAAACTGAGGACTAAATGAAGGTGAAATCATAAGTGAGGTGGTAGATGTTTATAATTTTCTTGTTATTCTAGGAATATGTGTGGAATATCATTTAAAAAATCCTCTCCCAGCCAGGTGCAGTGGCTCACACCTATAATCCCAGCACTTTGGGAAGCTGAGGCCGGCAGATCACCTGAGATCAGGAATTCGAGATCAACCTGGCCAACATGGTGAAACCATGATCTCTACTAAAAATACAAAATTTAGCCAGGTGTGGTGTTGGGCGTCTATAATCCCAGCTACTCAGGAGGCTGAGGCAGGAGAATTGCTTGAACCTGGGAAGTGGAGATTGTGGTGTGGCAAGATAGCACCAGTGCACTCCAGCCTGGGCAACAGAGCAAGACTGTCTCAAAAAAAAAAAAAAAAAAAAAAAAAATCCTCTCCCTGCCTGAACGTGAGACTTTTGTGTTTTGTTCTAGATCATCTAACACACAGGCCTCCGTGAGTCACTCTATCTTTGGGGAAACTGTCCGTCAAAAGTTTTGGCAACAGAAGATTTCCTATCTTTGAAGGACACGGACCTTCCTTCCACTGACATGTATTTTAGTTTCATTCAGAGAATGCACACATTGACTACTCAGTCTGCAATTACCGTGTGAATTATGTGCCCAATTTAACAGCAAAAGGTTAATCTATTTCACAGAAGGAAGTAGTAAAAGCAAAAATGGATGTTTACGTTTTGATTCTCACCCTAGGCTAATCAGGGACATTCAGTCTTAAATAACAAGGAATGAACAATAGCACTAATGTAACCTTGAATTATTATTTGCTCTAAAAATAGAATTATAACATGCACTCGAAGTTGAGCGTTTTGTATCTCCATCTTTCATTGTATGTAATCTCATTTATTTTAAATAATGGAAAGAAGAACTAAGGAACAGAAGATGGACTCATTAATAAAATTTAGAATCATCCCTAATTGGCAAAGGTGGTAGAGAAATGAAAGCACCACGGTGTGGCAGCTCTGGGAGTACACTGGCTTCCTACAGAACAGAGCCCTGCCTATGCCGCGTGTGGTGGTGCCTTTCAGGGACCTCTGCAGCCAGGGCCAGGCAGCCTGGGTGATTGTCATGGCTCCACCACTGAGCAACTCTGCGTTCTTGGCCCCAAACTCCTTAATATCCACACCTCACTTTTCTTCTTTGTATACTGAGATGGTCATAGCACCAGATCTCCCCGTGCTGTTAGGGTGAGATGAGTCAATGCAGGTAGAATCCCTCACAGGCTGCCTGGCACAGACATGCCAGCTCTTGTTACCATCACTATTGTAGTTACCGGTGACAGTGGTAGTGCTCGGTGATATTAGAATTTGGAAGACTAGGCCTGGATTAAAAAATAATAATTCGGGTGTACCAGAAGATTGTTATTATGGGTTCACTTACTATACAGTTTCATATTGGCCCATTACACAATGGTTATAGCCAGGTTCTGGTCAAAATTTGGGCATGTAGGAAAACTCTGTGCTAAATGTACCACGTGAAGTTATAAGTGAAATAGTAGATATTTGTAATTTTATTAAACTTTTTCTGTATTTTCCCATATTCTACAAATATATGTGCATTTATTCTACATTTATATTTTTTGAGCTTATAAGCCATTTTAGCAAATGCGTATGTTTTCAGTTCTGTCAAGGAAAGCTTTATGATAATGCTCAATAAGGGATAGGAAACAAGGAATAAATAACTTTTAAAGGCATCTTAAATTGTTTTACAGGCAGTAATGTATGTATAGACACACACCCTAAGCCACTGAACTGCTGAGTAGATTTGATTTAAGCCTTATTTCTGAATGATACTCACCTACAACACAAACTTATGTAATTTGGTGGGGTAGTTCAGATAATCTCATAAAAGACATTACATTTTAAAAGTACTTAATATGGCTTTCTGGGACATGATGGTGGCTCAGTGAATGGCTAGAGTGAGAGAGTCATTGAAAGGTCTTGATCTTTTATTTTTTAGCTTGACCATCTCTGCCGAGTGCCCCATGCAGCTTGAGGACTTCCCGATGGATGCGCACGCTTGCCCTCTGAAATTTGGCAGCTGTAAGTTATTTTCACAAGTAAGAGCCTTGGACATATATTTTGGGGATCAATTCCACATTTATTCAGAGGAATTTAGGTTCTGCATATACATAAGCACAGTAGGATGCAGTCTGTTTAAGAAGCCTGGAGAGTGTTTTGCTCTCCCCAGACTAGCTTTCTTGTTTGTAAAATGGGGTCATTAACACC
The DNA here is from genome assembly GCF_008728515.1 of Papio anubis. Lineage (NCBI taxonomy): Eukaryota > Metazoa > Chordata > Mammalia > Primates > Cercopithecidae > Papio > Papio anubis. The sequence goes on along the minus strand of NW_022162295.1, from coordinate 120,407 downwards.
TGCCACACATCACAGATTAGGATAAACTATGACAATGCCAGTGACATCACTGAACAATCTGGGATGTGCCCCTCTGGGGGTGTTTCTCCTCAGATCTCCAGTAGGCAGTTCTTTTTTGTTTTTGCATCTCAGACTACAGGTCACCTCGTCAATGGTGACCAGTACCCAGTACCCAGCCAGTGATATTTTTTATTGTGCTGTAATCATCGCTGTGTTGACTCACTTCTTCTAGAAAGTTTCATAAGAGTAACAGCCTCATCTGTCATGTTCATAGTCAGTGCTCACCCAGAACGCTCAGCATTTTAGGAAATTTGTGTTGCTTGAACAAATAAACAAATTATCTGTATCACATTACTATAGATATATACTTACACAATTCTAATAGGAATTCCTGGATTCCAGCCATTCCAGACAGAGGAATTGACAGTTGAGACAGTTGAAAAGTTCTGTGTCTTATGGGAAAATGTAATCTATTTTCTTTACTGTGACAATTAGAATGTTTTAAAATATTCTTGAAATATTTATTTCTCCAGATGTTAAATTTTGTTACACTTATTGTTTCAGCATCATCCCCACATGTGAGATATTTGGAGCAGACTTGAAATTGATCTAGTTTCCATCTTTCTTTTTACTCTTCACTTGCGCACATGCTATATGAAGTTTTCACTTTGAAAGCACAATGTTCTCGTTGAGATGAAGCATGGAAACTATGGGTTTGAATCCTGGCTCTCTCACTCCTCTGCTGAGTAACTGTGGGCAAGTTAATTAGAGTCTCTGAGCCTCTCTCCTCATTAAGCTCTCATAAAATAGACGAGAGCTGTTGTAATATGTTTGAAACTGGCAGAGTAACACCAGTTAAAGTGTTCAATAAATGCCCATCATCATCATTACTATAAAAGTTCATTATATTTATAGCTTCTTGACAGGATGCATGTCTTATCACTATAAATCATCTCTCTTTGAACATGTAATGCCTATGCAACTAAATTTTGTCTAATATTAATATTGCCACACTAGTTTCTTTAATTCTTGCCTGGGATATCTTCTATCCTTTTTTTTTTCTGTTTCCTGTTTCATTATATATACAAGTTGAAAAGTTCTATGCCTTACTGGAAAATGTAATCCATTTTCCTTACTGTGAAAATTAGAATGTTTAAAAATATTTCTGAAATATTTATTTCTCCAAGTATTAATTTTTTTACACTTATTGTTTCAGTTATTTTTCCCTTCCTCTTTAAAAAGAAACATCACTTGTTGAAGAGACTATTTTTTCCTCATTTTTGTATTCTTGGCACTCTTGTCAAAGATCAGTTGACTGTGTATGCATGGATTGATTTCTGGACCTTCTATTTTGTTCCATTGGTCTCTATGTCTGTCTGTATGCCCATGCCATACTGTTTTAATTGCTGTAGCTTTGTAACATATTTTGGAATGCCTCCAGCTGTCTTTTTTTCCCAAGATTGTTTTGGATATTTGGGGATTTTTGTTATTTCATATGATTTTAAACATTGTTTTTTCTATTTCTATAAAAACTGCTGCTGGAATTTTGATGGGCATTGTATTGAATCTACAAATCACTTGGGGAGTGTGGACATTTTAATAACATTAAGTTTTTAATCCATGAATGAGTGGTGTATTTCCATTTGTTTGTGTTTTCTTTAATTTATTTCATCACTATTTTGTAGTTTTCATTGTACAGATTTTTCAACTCCTTGGTTAAGTTCATTAATTATTTTGTTCTATTTCATGCTGTTTTAAGTGGGATTGTTTTTCTAATTTCTTGTTCAGATACTTCATTGTTAATATATAGAAATGGCACTGATTTTTGATGTTGATTTTGTATTGTGCAACTTTAATGAATTTATTGACTAATTCTAACAGTCTTTTGGTGGAGTTTTTAGGGTTTTCTGTATGTAAGATCATGTAATCTATAGATAGGGAGAGTTTCACTTCTTCCTTTATGATTTGTATGTCTTTTAGTTCCTTTTTTTGTTGAATCGTCCTGGATAGGTTCTAAAGTATTATACTGAATAGAGGTGGTAATGGTGGGTGGGCATCTTTGCCTTGTCCTGATGCTAGAGAAAAAGTTTTCAGTTTTCCACCATTGAGTATGCAATTCACTGTGAGATTTTCATATGTGGCATTTATCATATTGAGGTGATTTTTTGCTATTCCTTGTGTACCAAGAATTTTTATAATGAAAGGGTGTGGAATTTTGTCAAACACTTTTTCTGCATCTACTGAGATGATCAAATGATTTTTGTTCTTCATTCTCTTAATTGTATTACATTTTGTTCTTCATTCTCTTAATTGTAATGTATTACATTAATTGATTTTCATGTGTTGGACTTTCTTTGCATCCCAGAGATAAATTCCACTTGATATAAACCTCTTAATGTATTGTTGAATTCAGTTTGTTGAGACTTTATTGAGGAAGTTGGCATCTATATTCATCAAGGACATTGGCCTCTTGTTTTCTTTTCTTGGAATATTTTTGACTGCTTTTCATATAAGAGTAATGCAGGACTCATGAGTGTGAGTTTTGTTCCTCTTTAGTTGTTTTGAAGAATTTGAGAAGGATTGGATTAAATTCTTCCTTAAATGTTTGGTAGAATTCACTAGTGAACTATCTGGTCCTGGGCTTTTCTTTGTTGGGAGGTTTTGATTATAGATTCAACTTCCTTACTAGTTATTGATCTATTTAGACTTCCTATTTCTTCGTGATTCAGTCTTAGTAGATTGTATGTATCTAGGAATTTACCCATTTCTTCTAGATTATCCATTTTATTGGCATATAATTGTTCATTGTTGTCTTTTACAAATCTTTTCATTTCTGTGGCATCAGTTGCAATGTCTCCTTTTATTTCTAATTTATTTATTTGACTTTTCTTTTTTCTTAGTTTACATAAAAGTTTGTCAATTTTATTTTTTTTTCAAGGGACAAACTCTTTGCTGATTCTCTGATTCTTTTTTATTGTTTTTATATTCCCTACTTCATTTATTTCTGCTCCAATTATTATTTTCCTCCTTCTACTACATTCAGACTTAGTTTGTGCTTCATTTTCTAATTCCTTGAGGAGTTGTTTATAAATTTCCCTGTTGGTGCTGCTTTTCTTATATCCCATAAGTTTTGATATGCTGCATTTTCAGTTTTTGTCTGTTTCAAGATATCTTCTAAGTTCCCCTTTGATTTCTTCTTTGGCCCATTAGTTGTACAAATATGTGTTGTTAAATTTCCACATATGTATGAATTTTCTAGTTTTTCTTCTGCTGTTGATTTCTGGTTTCATTCCATAGTGGTAGGAAATTTCTGTCTTCTTAAATTTATTACATTTGTTTTGTGACATAAAATGTGAACGTTCTGTGTGTGCTTTAGAAGAATGTGTATTCTGCTGCAGTTAAAGTGTTTTGTGTATGTCTGATGTTGTTCCAGCCCACTGTACCTCTTTGTTGATGTTCTGTCTGGTTTTTCTATCCATAACTGAGAGAGAGGTATTGAAATCTCCTACTATTATTGCACTGCTATTTCTCCCTTCAGTCCCGTCAATGTTCGCATTATATTTTCAGTTGTTCTTACGTTGGGTGCATATTTACTTATGATTGTTATATCTCTCTGGTGAATCAATCTTTTTATCATTATATATTGTTCTTATCTCTTGTGACAGTTTTTAACCTAAATTTATCTTGCCTTATGTAAATATAGCCACCCCTGCTCTCTTTTCATGGCCCTTTGTCATGAGATATCCTTTTCCATCCCTTCATTTTCAGTCTATGTGTGTCCTTAAATCTACTGTGAGTTTCTTGTAGACAGAGTAGAGTTGTGTAATCCCAGTACTTTGGGAGGCCGAGGTGAGTGGATCGCTTGAGCCCAGGAGTTCAAGACCAGCCTGGGCAATGTGAGAAAACACCATCTCTACAAAAAAAAAAAAAAAAAAAAAAAAAAGTTTTAAATTAGCTGGACATGGTGGTGCATGCCTGTAGTCACAGCTACTTGGGAGGTGGAGGTAGAAGGCTCACCTGAACCTAGGAGGCAGAGGCTGAGGTGAGCAATATTTACCCCACTGCACTCCAACCTGGGCAATAGTGTGACACCCTGTCTCAAGAAAGAAAGAAAAAAACCACAAAAAACAGAGTTGGATCTTGTTTTCTTATCCATTCAAACTCTCTTGTGTCTTTTGATTGAGGAGTTTAATTCATTTACATTTAAAGTAAATACTGATTGGGAAGGATTCACTATTGCCATTTTGGTAATTGTTTCTATTTGTCTTTTATTTCTATTGCTCCTCTTTAACTCTCCTGCTGTCTTTGTGCTTCATTAATTTTTTTTTTTTGTATTGATATGCTTTGATTCCTTTCTCTTCTTTTCTGTAACTTCTATAGTTATTAACTTTGTGGTTACTGTGTAGCTTACATAAAATTTCTTAAACATGGCTGAGTGTGGCAGTTCACGCCTGTAATCCCAGCACTTTGGGAGGCTGAGGCGAGCAGATCACGAGGTCAGGAGATTGAGACCATCCTGGCTAACAGTGAAACCCCATTTCGACTAGAAATATAGAAAAAAAATTAGACAGGCGTGGTGGCAAGCACCTGTAGTCCCAGCTACTCGGGAAGCTGAGGCAGGAAAATGGCGTGAACGTGGGAGGTGGAGCTTGCAGTGAGCCAAGATCGCACCACTGCACTCCAGCCTCAGCGACAGAGCAAGACTCAATCTCAAAAAAAAAAAACATCTTAAACGTGTAACAGTCTATCTTATGATAATATCTGAACTTCAATCACATATAAAGACTACACATTCACTACTATTTCCCACACACTTATTTACATCCATTTATATTGTGCATCATTAACATTTTTAGTTATAATTATTTCTAATACTTTTGCCTTTTGACTTTTATATGAGAATTAATAGTGACTTATTCATCATTGTTACAACAATACAGTATTCTTTATTTATCTGTGTATTTACCTTTCCCAACAAGTTTTATACTTTCTTATGCTATTGTGTTGCCATTTAGCATTCTTTTAACTTGAGAAAGCTCTCTTTAGTATTTCTTGCAAGTCAGGTCTAGTGGCGATGTGTACTTTCTGCTTTTGTTTTTCTGGAAAAGTTTTTGTCTTGCCTTCATTTTTGAAGGAGAGTTCTTCCAGGTATACCTTTTTTCAGCACTTTGAATATGTTCTATCATTCTCTACTGTCCTGCAAGATTTCTGATGAACGAAATCCACTCATAATCTTATGACATGACTATTTATAACAAGTGGCTTCTCTCTGGCAGCTTTGAAAATTCTTTGTCTTTGACTTTTGACAATGTGTTTATAATGTGTCTTGGTGTGGATTTCTCTGGGTTTGCCTTATTTGGAATCCTCTGTACTTCCCAGATCTGTTTCTCTATTTCCTTTCCCAGACTTGGAAATTTTCGGCCATTATTTCTTTAAATAAGCTTTGTTGTTGTTGTTGTTGTTCTTTCTCTCTCTCTTCTCCTTTTAAAACTCAGTATACTTATTAGTCACTTGATGGTGTCCCATAAGTCTCTTAAGCTTTCTTTTCTCTTTTTCGTTCTTCTTTTTGCTCCTCTGACTGAATAATTTCCGCTGACTTATCTTTAAATTAATTGATCTTTCCTTCTACTTGATCTAGTCTGCTGTTGAATCCCTCTGAGGAATTTTTCAGTTCTGTTATTGTATTCTTTAGCTCCATGATTTCTTTCTGGTAATTTAAAAATATTTGCTTTTTATTGAAAATTCACTTTGCTCATATATTGTTTTCAGTAAGTATCTTTATAGTGGTTATTTTAAATTCTTGTCAGGTGAATTATATAACTCCATTTCATTAGGATCAGTTTCTGAAGATTCGTCTTGTTTCATTTTATTGAACATATATCACTGTTCCTCATTTCTTTATATTCTGTATTTGGTGTGCACATTAAATAAAACGTTCACCTCTCCCAGTTTCACAAACTGGCATTGTACAGGGAAAGACCTTCACCAGTCCACCTTTGCCAGAGATTCTGGGGGCCTCTCCAACCTTGGCGCTGGTCAAACTCACTTCCTTTATTCTAAGCAGCTCCTAGGCATCTAGGGTATGCTGGATCCCACTAGCACTCAGAGACAAGCAAGACTGAAACCAGTTCCTCAGACAGCCCTCAGAAAAGCTGTCTTTCCGTGTTTTCTGCATCAGGTCATATAGTCATGTGAGTTTTCTTTAGCCAGTTAAATGGTGGGTTACATTCTGCCTTGCAGCTCTGGAATAAACTTTATTTGGTTATCACATATAATTATTTTTATGTATTGTTGAATTCAATTTGATAATATTTTGTAAATGAGTTTTTGCATATATATATATTTTTTATAATATCTTTTGTTTTGGCGCCAGGGTAATCTTGGCTTCATAAAGTGGAAAGTATTCCCACCTATTTTATTTTCTAGAAAATACTGTATAGAATAGGTGTTGATTATTTAAGATATTTGTTACAATTCTTCATTGAAACCACCAGGGCTTGAAGGTAACTGTTTAGGGAGATATTTATGCTTTAAATTTTCTAAGTGTTTAAGACTGTTTGAATTGGGTACCTCTTATTAGGTGAGTTTGGGTAAATTGTGTTTTCTGGGAAATTGGTTCATTTTATCTAAGTTATATTAAATTTGTGTAGAGTTGTTCATAGTTGTTGTATTACTGTCTTGATGTCTGCAGTGTCTGTAGTGTTATCTCTTATTTCTGACGCTGGTAATTTGTGTTACTCTCTCAGCAAGATTGATAGAGGTTTGTCAGTTTTATTGATCTTCTTATTATTTGTAGCTTTTTGTTTCATTGATTTCTCTATTGCTTTTCTATTTTTTATTTCACTGATTTCTGCTTTCATCTTTTTATTTTCTTTCTCTTGCTTACTTTGCATTTAGTTCGCATTTCTTTTTTGTAGATTCTTAAGGTGGGAACTTAGGTTATTGATTTGAGATTTTTTCTCTTCTAATCTATGCATTTAATGCTATAAATGTTTCTATAGCACTGCCTTAACTGTTTTGCTCGAATTTTTAGTCGTTGTATTTTCCTTTCATAAATGTATTTCGAAATTTCCCTTAAGACTTTCCCTTTGACCCGCATATTGTTTAGATATATGTTATTTAGTTTCCAACTGTTTGTAGATTTTTCTGTTATCTTTCTGTCATTGACTTCTAGTTTAATTCCACCATATCAAGAGAATGCCCTCTGTATCACTACAATTCTTTTAAATTTTTGAGGATTGTTTTATGCACAATATGGCCTACCTGATATTTATTCTGTGAACATTTGAAAAGTATGTGTAGCTTGTGGTTGCTGGGTGGATTGTCTACAAATTTTGATTAGATTATCATGATTATGATGGCGCTGAGTTCACCTCTATCCTTGATGATTCTGTCTCATTGTTATGGATCAGTTCTTAAGAAAGGGGCACTGAAATCTTTAGCTGTAATTGTCTGTTTGTCTATTTCCACTTTCAAGTTAATCAATTTTTGTTACACATAGTTTTTAGCTGTGTTATTTGGTGCATACACATATACAATTGTTGGTGTCTACTATTTAATATTTCTCTCTGTCTCTGGAAATTTTTCTTTGCTTTGAATTCCATATAACTCAATTCAATGTGGCCAGTCTTGCTTTCTTTTGATTAATATTTGAATGATAAATATTTTTTCATGTTTTTACTTTCAGCCTCTATATATCATTATATAAAAAGTGAATTTCTTATAAATAGCATAGCTCAGATTTTTAAATTTACTTTCTCTTTTAATTGATATATTTACACTCTGTATATTTAATGTAACTATTGAAATGTTAAGGCTTAAATCTGCCATTTCTTTGGCTTTCTGCTTTTTCTGTGTTTTTATTTCTTTGTTTTCTTTTGTCTGTCTTACTGTGGACATTTTTTACTATTCCATTTTGATTTATTTATAATGTTATCATGTGCACATTGCTGTATAGCTTTTTCAGTGGTTCTTCTAGGTGTTAATTAATTGATTAGTTAATTAAAGAGACAGGGTCTTGCTTTGTTGCCCAGACTGGAGTGCAGTGGGGTGATCATAGCACACTGCAGCCTCAAACTCTTTGCCTCATGCAGTCCTCTAGACTCAGCTTCCCAAAGTTCTCGGATTATAGGCATGAGCCACTGTGCCTGGCCAGCATTACTTTATATATACAAAATTTATCGCTGTCTACTGTATACTCATTTTGCCAGTTCAAGTGAAATATGAAAACCTTACCTCCCTTTACATCCCTTTACCTTTCCCTAATCCTAACACAGTTGCCTTAAACATTTCCTCTACATACATCTTGAACCACATCAGAGACTGTTGCAATTTTTGCTTGAACTTTCAAACTTAATTTTGAAAACTCAATAGACAAAGGAAGTTTTATTATGTTTATCCATATTTTTACTTACTGTGTTCTTTTTTCCTTCTCAGTGTTCCAAGATTCATTCTTTTATGGTTATCTTTCTGTTAAGCAAACTTTCTCTAGCCATTATTTCAGGGTAGGTGTGCTGGCAATAAATTGTCTTAGTTTTTATTCATCTAAGCATGTCTTGACTTCCGCCCTTGATTACTGAAGGATATTTCACTGGATATAGGATTAAGCTTTGACAGTTCTTTTGGCACTTGAAAAATGTGCCACTTCCTTCTCCAGGTTTCTGATGAGAAATCTGCTGTCTTTCAGATCTTTTTTTCTTTATAGGTAAGGTCTCATTTCTGCCTTGTTACCTTAAAGACTTGTTTTTTCTTTGTTTTTAGTGTTCAGAAGTTTGACTATGATGTTTATTGGTGTAGGCATATGATATTTATAGGTTTATTGGTCTACACCAGTAACCTTTCTGGTGTGCTTGTTTGTTTCTGTAGGTTTCGGTCAAGTTTGGGAAGTTTTATGAATTAATTATTTGAACACTCTTTCTGGCCCAGCCTATTTCTGTTCTTCCCTGACCTCCAAGGCATGGATCTTAGCTCTTTTGTTATACTCTCACAAGTACTTGAGGACCTTTTCATTTCATCTATTTTCTTTCTGTTTTACAGATTGGACAATTTCTGTTGTTCTCTCTTCAATTCTCTGATTTTTTCCTTTTTCCCCTCCATCTTATTTTGTTCCTCTAAGGAAGTTTTTATCATGGATATTTTATTTTTTAATACTGAAACTTCCTTTTTTTTTTCCTGTAGCTTCTGTTTCTGTGTTGAGACTTTCAGTTTTTTAAAAGTTTGTTGCAAGCATGTTTGTACTTGGTCGTTGCATCATTTTACAATGGTTGCTTTAAAAACGCCTTTGCCCAGTAATTCTGACATCTCTGTCATCTCTGCTTTGGCATCCATTGATTTATTTTTATTCAGTTTGATCTCCCTCACTCTTGGTTTGACGAATAATTTTCTATCATAACCTGGTTATTCTGTATGTTATAATACAAGGCTTTTTTTTTTTTTTTTTTCTCACTGTTTTGTCAGGGGAAGGTGCGGTACAGCCTCATTATCACTGGGTCAGGGCAGAAATCAGGTTCCAGCTTAGCCTCTATTGACCCAAGAGTGCCTGGGGTTCCTTGTTAATGCTGGTGTGTACAGGACTTCCAGATCCATGCTAGGCCTCGACTGATACTTCCCTAGATGAGAGGAGCTGGGGTGACTTCAACTTTCCCACAGCTTCCACTGACGCCATATGCATGGCCTCATTACTGCCAAGCGGTGGAGAAAATTTGGAACATCTACTAATCCTTTGTCATGATTCCCATAAAAGGCATAAAAAGCAGGAGGGAGTTGCACCTACTGGTTTAGATGAAACTCCAGGCTTCCCACATGGCTTTTATTATCACTGGGGGATGGGATGGGCCTCACTGCAGCTTGGCAGGAATGAGTGTCCTGGCCCCTTACTATGTGGCCTTCTCTGGTGTCACTCCATCAGTGGGTCGGGCCCCTGGTGAGGGCAGGAGTCTTAGCTGTCTGTTCAGCATTTGCTGGCCTGGAATGGAGTAGGGCCACATTTTTTTCTGGGATGCTTGGTTGGAGTACATTGGTCAGTGTCTAAAAGTTTCTTGTCCTACTAGGTTGCACCCTTTCTGGTCCTGTGGTTAGATCACACAGGCGTCAGTTTTCGTTTGTCTGGCCCATTGGTGTTTCCAAGTTGCCAGTTTCTTTAGCTTCCAAACCTGGGATGTGTAAGACAGGAAGAAAACCAAACAGCCACCACTGGGCCATCCCTTTGGTCCCAAGGCCTATCTGCCTGCTTCTTTCTACCATTCAGATTTTTCCTACATTTATTTTATATATAATATGCACTTTTATTTATAAATATAAAATATGATATTTATTTTTAGTGGGAGGAGTAGAGGAAAATGCATTTTCATCTTTCTGAAAGTGGCAATCCCCCTAGATTTTGTTTTCATTTTAATTTATACTTCTTGTGGTTTACTGAGCCTCTTGACTCTAAATTTGTCTTTCACCAAATTTGAGGCATTTTGACCATTATTTCTTCTAATATTTTTTTTTTCTGTCTCATCTTCTTTCTCTTTTTTATGTGAGGTTCTAATCACATGTACTGTTCCTTTTGGTGTAATCCTATAGGTCACTAGGGGTGTGTTCATGTTTTTAACCATTGTCTTCCCTCTCTATTTTTTATATTGGATAATTTATATTTAGTGCCTCAAGTTCACTGACTCTTTCTTCAGTCATTTCCAATCTGCTCTTAAGCCTAAACAGTAAATTCATTATTCAGTATATAATATGTATCAGGTTTAGAATTTGTATTGGATTCTTTTAAAGTTTCAATTTCTCTACTAGGATTTACTGTTAGTTTTTTATTACAGCAATTTTTTATTATAAAGCATTACATATTCTCTTTTGTATTCTCAAGCATATTTATAATCGCTACTTTGAAATTCTCATATGCTAAATCCATCATCTGAATCCTGTTGGGATTAGTCTGCACTGATTGCATTTTCTCTTCAGCATAGGTCCTTTTTTCCTTTTTCTTTTAAGTATAATAATTTTGAGTTGTCTCCTGGATATTTTATTGTTACATTGCACAGGCTCTGGATTCTGTTAAATTTAAAGTGTTCATTTTATTTATTTGTTTTTAAGCCAGTTAACTTGGCTGAGTGTGAACTCCCAGCTCTGTCTTTCCTGTGGCAGGTAAGCCCTGAAACGCAGGTGGTTCTTGCTCTGGAGTTGGGCTCCTAGAGGCTTATGCTCCCCGCGTGCATATGCATAACTGAGAGGCGAGTCAGAGATCGGGGGAGAGATTGTGTACATCTGTATACATCACTGTGGGCCTCCCTTGTGGCTCTTTCCCTTCTAGGATTTTGCACCTCACTCTCCAGCTGCTGCTTTGATAGTTCCAGCCTCTTTTTTAGGTTCTTCACGCTAGGGAGACGGAGGGGTCCTATCTGAGCATCAGCTGCCTTACAGCGCTGACCCACAGCGTCTTAAGTGAAAAGCCGTTCCTTCGTCTAAGTGGCAACTCCCGTCCGTTTCTGCTTGTCTTTGCGTCTCTCCGGGTTTTCAGGGAATAGTTTTTAATCTGACATCCAGAGATAATGGATGTTACCTAAATGCAGGCGTTCTGCCATTCCTGGACGCGGAAGCTGTTTTGATTTCAAGAATTTCGTTTTATATTACTTCCATCATTACAAAGAGAGTTTTGGAATTAGGAGATGAAGTATACGTGATGAGCCAAAAGTTAGGTTAGATGGAAATAATTCAACTTTTTCAAACTATGATCTTTAAATGTATACAGAGATTAAGATATACATTTATTTGAGGGGACCAGTATAATGGAAAGGGACTATCTCTGGGATTTATTGAAATCATTTGCTCCCATTGGGTGGCTGGGAACGTCATTACTTGGAACAAAGGACCTCTGAAGATCCCTGAGGCCTTTCATTTGGGAATCACTGATTGATGTCTTTGAAAGAAAATTACTTGTTTACATCCTCAGAGGAAGTGGAGTTGTACAACTTGAAATTATGCCACTCTTTGTATATGAAAATTATGCTTTTGATGTGATCAAAAACAAAACACTCAAAGTCAAAGATGATTATCTTTTTGATCATTGGTTAAGTTCAAGTCAGCGTGATACCCAGATGTAATGCTCATGGTGAGCAGGGCAGGTAGCACAAAAGTAAGTTTTGGTAAAGAAAAACTACGTGATGACCTGATTATTTCCTAAATTATCATATTTAACAACGAACCAACTGCAGTTAAATCATTTATCACACTCAAAGTTAAAATACTCATTGAATGAGAACTCTTCACTTTCTATATTCAATCACATAAAATAAGATTTATATTATATATAAGAAATAAAACCAATGGAAGTGTTTCTTGCACTCAGTAGGAATTTTGAACTCTTATGTCAAATTTATTTTTATCTGCCTGCTACTTTTTTTTCTTTTTTGAGACGGAGTCTCACACTATCACCCTGGCTGGAGTGCAGTGGCGTGATCTCCGCTCACTGCAGCCTCTCCTTCCCGGGTTCAAGGGATTCTCCTGCCTCAGCCTCCCAACTAGCTGGGATTACAGGTGCCCGCCACCATGCCCAGCTAATTTTTTGTTCGTTTGTTTGTATTTTTAGTAGAGTCAAGTTTTCACTATGTTGGGCAGCCTGGTCTTGAACTCCTGACCTCGTGATCTACCCACCTTGGCCTCTCAAAGTGCTGGGATTTCAGGTTTGCACCACTGTGCCCGGCCTGTCTGCCTGCTCTTAAGATTGATTTGATTTGCTTCAGAGGTTGATAATTCATTTATATTTACTGTTAATATTATTACTATGAAAAACAATAAGAATGATTTTATTCATATGTCATGTATTGTGTGTATACTGTTGACCAAGAGCTAGAAAACTGTACACACTTCACCTTCCCTCAGTTATATGATTTCAACTCAGTACATGATAATTCTAAGAGAAGAATTGCTATTCAACAAAGATTTTTTCTTTCTTGTCTTTCATCTTTTCGATTTACTAAAAATAGATGCTTGGCCAACTTGTTCACTTATACCATTGGCATCTGAGCATGCAGAGGCTAAATGTGATAGTATAATGAGTTTCAAATTACTCAATTCAACAGTTCTCTGCTATTAGGAGACAAAGGAACGCAATATGTGTCATTATTCTAATGAGCCACGTGCTCCGGTTTCTCTAATGCAGAGCTGAATTAACAGACATTTCTGTTATTGCTATCTCTACGCTCAAGAATGCCAGCAAGTCTTGAAATTAGTCTCAGCTTACAAAAGGATGTTTCTCAGTCCATAAGGAAATTCCTTAAAGATAATGGCATGGTGTCCATTTGGAAGCAAATACTTAAACACGACAAGACTATTTAGGAAGAGAATCTATTTAGACTATGTCATTCATTTTATTTGTGGAGTGATTCATTAAATATTAGCTTAAGTCATGAGATGACATCTGGATTCACGAAAATACATACTAAATTAGAACTGGAAGCTTCTTTGGTAGTTCTCCAGTGGAGAGGATTTCAGGAAATGAGGGGTGAATCTCACTGGAGTGAGCTGCTATTCCATTCAGACACATGAATTGTGCCTGCTGTTGCATTCATCATCCCCAGTTTCTACTGACTCAGATGAGCGTGGATGACCCAGAACTCAGGTTTCTGAGTGCCTCGTGTGAACATGTTACAGTCTCAACACTTATAGAAACACACTGAAGTTTGAACTGTGTGGTGTCTGAATTTAGATTGTTTCAACAATCACGTTGATGTGCTAGTTACCCTTGGTTGTCACTGGAATCTGAATGTTTGTCTCCTCCCCAAATCATGTGTTGAAACCCAATCCCCAGTGTAGGAAGAAGTGTGGCCCTTACAAGGTGATTAGGACGTGAGGGTGGGGTCCTCCTGTGTGGGATTAGTGCTTTTATAAAAGAGGCCCAGAGAGCTCTCCCGTCCCTTCTGCCTTGTGAGGACAATGAGAAGGCACCCAAGCAGACTAAGACAGTTACCATCTAAGAGGTACTCTGAGTGTTGCTTTAGTTTGGTCTGGCTGTTATAACAGAATACCATAAATTGAGGGACTTAAAAACACCAGAAACTTACTTCTCACAGTTCCAGAGGCTGGGAGGTTTTGGATCAAGTTGCCAACAGTTTCAGTGTCTGGTGAGGGCCTGCTTCCTGGGTAAGACAGCACCATCTCACTGTGCCCTCACATGGTGGAGTTCCCAGGGGCATCTTTTATAAGGGCATTAATCCCATTCATGAGGGCTCCATCCTTATAAACTAATCACCTCCAAATGCCCCACCTGCTAATGCCATCATCTTGCAGCTGAGGGTTTCAACATATGAATTTTGGGGGGACACAGTTATTTAGTCTATCACATTCTTCCCTTGGACACCCAACATTCATGCTCTTCTCACATGGTTTCAATCCAAAAGTCTAAAGCCCAAAATCTTAGCTGAATGTCATCTAAACCAGATATGGGTGAGACCCAAAGTACGATTTATCTTTGGGCAGAGTTCTTTTCAAGCTGTGAAACTGTGACCAGACGAGTTGTATGCTTCCAAATACAATGGGGGCAGGCAGAGGATAGACATTCCCATTCCAAAAGGAAGAAGTGAGAAGGAAGAGGGGAGGGAGAGGTGCAGAGAAAGACCAGAACCCAGCAGGACAAGTTCCATCAGACCTTAAAACTTGAGAATAGCCCTCCTTGGCCCACGCTCTGCCCTGCAGACCCATGGGGAAAGAGGTCCCTATCTTCCAGTCACACTGGGGCAGCAGCTGTGTCCCAGCACTTTTGCCAGGCAAGGATTGGGCTGCATGACTTTGGGGATCCCCTGCCCCTGTAGCAGCTTGTGCCTGTGCCTGTGCTCCACAGCTCTCTGGGACTGGGGTTCTAATGGCTGTGCTTGGAACCTCGGTGCTTTGACATCTAGGTGGAGGCCATCGTGCCCCCTCTGCTCTGTTGAGTGCAGCCCGCACCACACCAGGGTCCCCAAGAACCCCTGCTGGGGTGGCTGAGGAGTGTGGTGCTGGAGAGCAGGGAGCGGAGCCCAAGAGGTAAGGCAGTGCACACCAGGGCAGGGCAGGGTGCCTCTCGTCCTGCAGGTACCAGCATCCCTCCTTTGCCTTCTCCCATTGTCTTGCACAGCAGCTCCTGGCTTCTGTTGGGATAGCTGACTAATGAATGTCTTTGTTAAATGGTCCTTTGGCCACACCCCACCCCTGGTATTCTCTCCCAAACAGGCTTTCTCATTCCTTTCAAACTAGATAGGTTGAACATTTCCCAAATCTTTAAATTCTGCTTCCTTCTTTTTTTTTTGTCTTTTGTTGTTGTTGTTTTTTGAGACAGAGTTTCACTCTTGTGACCCCGGCTGGAGTGCAATGGCACGATCACTGCAACCTCCACCTCCCAGGTTCAAGCGATTCTCCTGCTTCAGCCTCCCGAGTAGCTGAGATTACAGGTGCCCACCACCATGCCTGGCTAATTTTTGCATTTTTAGTAGAGAAGGGGTTTCACCATATTGGCCAAGCTGGTCACAAACTCCTGACCTGAGGTGATCCGCCCGCCTAGGCCTCCCAAAGTGCTGGGATTACAGGCGTGAGCCACCATGCCTGGCCTGCTTCCTTCTTAACTAACAATTCCATCTTTAAGTCATTTCCCTCTTCTCCCATTTTGCAATAAACTATTAGAGAAACAGGCCACTTCAACACTTTGTTTAGCGTATTTCCTCAGCCAATTTTCAACTTCATTACTCCCAGTTTCACCTTCCACAAAAACTGTGAACAGAACATGAACATGGTGCAGTCAAGCTCTCTGCCACTTGGTAACGAGGATCACCTGTCCTCCAGCTTCCAGTAACATGTTTCTCGTTTTTTATCTGAGACCTCATTGGAATGACCTTTACTGTCCATATTCCAACCAACATTCTGCTCAGGATTGCTTAGATATTCTCAAAGAAAATGGAGACTTTCTCTACAACTCTCCTCTTTTCTTTCTGGGCCCTCACCAGAGTTGCTGTAAACAGTCCATTCATGAAAATGTAGGCTTCTTCGAGCACACATCTCTTCCAGCCTCTACCCATAACCTGGTCCCAAGGCCACTTCCATATTTCGAGGTATTTGTTATAGCAGCACCCCACTCTTGGTGCCAATTTCTTTTTCTTTCCTTCTTCTTTTTTTTGAGACAGATTCTCACTCTGTTGCTCAGGCTGGAGTGCGGCGGCATGATCTTGGCTCACTGCAACCTACACCTCCCAGGTTCAAGCAATTCTCCTGCCTCAGCCTCCCAAGTAGCTGGGATTACAGGCACCTGCCACAATGCCAAGCTAATTTTTGTATTTTTTTGGTAGAAACGGGGTTTCACCATCTTGGCCAGGCTGGTCTCGAACTCCTGACCTCAAGTGATCACCGTGGCCTCCCAGAGTGCTGGGATTACAGGTGCTAGCCACCGTGCCCGGCTGCCAACTTCTATCTGTGTTCATTCAGGCTGCTATAACAGAATACCAAATGTTGGGTAACTCATACATAACAGGAACGTGTTTCTCACAGTTCTGCAGGCTGAGAAGTTCAAGACCAAGGTGCTAGCAGATTTGATGTCTGATCAGAGTCTGCTTCCTGGTTCACAGGCAGCCATGTTCTCATGTGCCCTCACATGGTGGTAGGAGTGGGGGGTCTCTCTGAGACCTCTTTTATGAGATCTCCCCCTTCATGACCTAATCACCTCCCAAAGGCTCTTACGACCAATCCCATTTAGGATTAGATTTTAACATAAGAATTTTGTGAAAGACACAAACATTCATTCTATAGCAGGTGTGTTAAGCATTCAGCACTCAGCTAGGTACAGTGAGGATCACAGAAGCGTGAACCATGGTCTGTTTCCAAGGAGCTCATTATGGGCACATTTGGAAAATTGGGTTAAATGCCTTTGTGCAGTTGAAACCATTTGGAATTCATAGATGGGAATATTTATTATGAGGACCATGCTTTGAGCTGAACCTGGTAGGACTGGAATAGAAAGAGGTATAACGGAAAACAGAACAAAACACAAATGACCACCAATCAGTTGTTAAGGTATTGAAACAGAAGAGAAGCCTCATCTGGGGAAATGACAGGGTAGCATTACCACTCAAACAGGAAGGGTCTTAACTATGAAAGAGTCAAAGTAGCAGGCAGGATATGCAGAAAATTGAGAGTGGACCCCTCCCTTACACCTTATACAAAAATCAAATCAAGATGGATTACAGACTTAAATGTAAAACTCAAAACTATAAAAACCCTAGAAGAAAATCTAGGCAATGCTAGTCAGGATGTAGGCATGGGCAAAGATTTTATGACAAAAATGTCAAAAGCAGTTTCAAAAAATGCAAAAATTGACAAATGGGATCTAATTAAACTAAATAGCTTCTGCACAGCAAAAGACACTATTATCAGTGTGAACAGACAGCCTACAGAATGGGAGAACATTTTTGCAAGCTCTCCATCTGACAATTGTCTAATATCCAGAATCTACAAGGAACTTAAACAAATTTACAAGGAAAAAACAACCCCATTAAAAAGTGGGCAAAGGACAGGAACAGATAATTCTCAGAAGAAGACATTCATGCAGCCAACAAACATGAAAAAAGCTTAACATCACTGATCATTAGTGAAATGCAAATTAAAACCACGATGAGATACCATCTCACACCAGTCAGAATGGCGACTATTACAAAGTCAAGAAACAACAGATGCTGGCGAGACTGTGGAGAAACAGGAACGCTTTTACACTGTTGGTGGGAAGGTAAATTAGTTCAGCCATTGTGGAAGACAGTATGGTGATTCCTCAAAGACCTAGAACTAGAAATACCATTTGACCCAGCAATCCCATAACTGGGTATATACAAAGGAATATAAATCATTCTATTATAAAGATACATGCATATATATGTTCACTGCAGCACTATTCACAATAGCAAAGACATGGAATCAACCCAAATGCCCATCAATGATAGACTGGATAAGGAAAACGTGGTACATATACACCATGGAATACTGTGCAGCCATAAAAAGGAACAAGATCATGTCCTTTGCTGAAACCATCATCCTCAGCAAACTAACACAGGAACAGAAAATTAAACACTGCATGTTCTCACTTATAAGTGGGAGCTAAACAATGAGAACAGATGGACACAGGGTGGGGAATAACACACATTGAGGCCTGTGGCAGGGTAGTGTGGGGAGGGAAAGCATCAGGAAAATTAGCTAATGAATGCTGGGCTTAATACCTAGGTGATGGGTTGATAGATGCAGCAAACCACCATGGCACGCGTGTACCTTTGTAACAAACATGCACATCCTGCACATGTATCCCGGAACTTAAAAAAGAAAAAGTAGCAGGCAGGGTGAGTGATGTTTGTTGAAGCAGAGGAAGAATATGCAAAAATCACTATTTGTGGAGCTGAAACCAAAAGCTGGGAATTCCCGTGAAGTCTTTAGAAGTGAGGGAGCAGAGAGCAGGGTGGTGGCCAGATATGAAAAGTGGATGTAGAGGGGAAAAGAGGGATGTAATTCAAAGACAGCCGCTCGATTTTAAGATCAGATGACTTGGGAAATACTGCTTTCCATGAGGAAATTGGAAATAATTGGAAGGAGCTGGTGAATTGAAGGTAAAAAAGCCAATTGGCGAATGAGGGAGGGGTAAGCAATTGTTACATGAAGGATTTCTTCCTAAACATTGCTGGCCTCCTGCCTTGCTTCTCACTGCTGTCTGCAAGGCAGACAGTCTTTTCTGCTGGCAGAGCGACAGTTCTTTTTCTTTTTTCCTGATCTGGGCCCATTAAGTTCATAAACAGTAACAACATGGTCTCTGACTCTCTCCGTCAGGCCAGTCATGGCCATAACCCTATGTGATTCTGCAAGGTCTTACTGTGGCGCAGTGATGAGAGTGTATCTTCATTGGTACCTGGGCAGACATGTTATCTGTTCGTCCCCATTGGCTTATTCCTCTTACCTTCCATTTGATCTTGGGCAAGGCAAAGGGTGTGGCCAAACCCCACTGATGTCATTTTTACTGTCAAATTTAAAGCAGAGATATTGGGTATCCAGTAGGCCATCAGAGGTAACATGTCTTTATCCATTTGTGTTTTTCAAAGTTTTACAATTGACGTGTTAGGTGCTGACATGTTGTTCAGCTCAGGAGGCTGCAGATGGTCTCACTGGGGTGCTGTGACAAGGTCTTGTGCTGTTGTTATTCTGCTCATTCCCGCCCAGGCTTTCAAAGAAGGGGAGGCCGAGGCGGGTGTATCGCCTGAGGCCAGGACTTCAAGACCAGCCTGGCCAACATGGCAAAACCTGTCTCTACAAAAAATACAAAATGATCCGGGCATGGTGGCATGTGCCTGTAATCCCAGCTACTCAGAAGGCTGAGGTGGGAGAATCGCTTGAACCCAGGAGACAGAGGTTGCAGTGAGCCAATATCGTGCCACTGCACTCCAGCCTGGGCGACAGAGAGAGACTGTCTCAAAAAAAGAAAAGAAAAAAAAAAAAGGAAAGAAAAGAAAAAGAAAGAAAGAATGGGAAGCCTAGAGATATGAGTTTAGGTAACTCAAACCCTGTACATTTTCAAATCCCAAAAATTCTAAGAACCTGTTACATTCTAATCTGCATTGTCATAGGCAGCGAACACACAGAGTCACACAGTTGCCTGAGCTTACCAGAGACTGACAAACTGAGTTTGCTTTGGACCAACAATAAGAAAGTAAATTAAAGTAAAAAGACCTTTTCGGATTTGACACCAAGCAAAAATCATTGCCCACACGGTTATGTCCATTATAGCTGCTGTTGATGACGTACCTGTTGTGAGTCAGGTGTGTGCTAAATACTCGACATTCACATACCCACTTTGTCACGAACTAGTGAACTAGCAGATGGAGGTTATTTTGCCCAATCTACAGATGGGGAAATTGAGGCCGAGAGCTCAAAGAGGTTGCTCAAGGCCACCCTAGTAGTGAGTGTGAGGCCCACGCTGCCTTACTTCCTTTGTAGTTATTCAGAAGACCCACGGTTTCTGAAAGACCTCGAGAATTTGCGCCACTGCTACCTCCCAGTCAGGATTCGCAAGGCTAGGAGAGGACAGGCAGGGTGAACCCAGGGGAAGAAGCCTTGAGGAAATTGGTAATGAATTTCCAAGTTCGATGCGAGTGAAAATGTTTCAGACCATCTTGCCTGGCTCTGCTGATGTGTGGTCAGAGGCGGGTGAGCTCTGTTTTCCAGAGCTCTAAATCAAGACAAATGCTGGCACTGCAACCCTGATTGCCTCATTTACTCTTGTCCCCGCAAAAAGATTGAACGCCACACTGCTGACACAGAGAAGGAATTTAGTGTTGGTTGCTGAACAGTGGAGCTGAAATGGACACGAGAGGTCATTTATTCCCAGCCTTAATGTGATGAGGAGAGCAGAACTTGGTGATGTCAGCTGACGCACTGCAACCACATTGTCTCTTGCTGCTGTCATTATTAATGCTATTGGCATCATCAATATCCATAGGCCATTTACTAGTCACTAGTAGTTTGAAAAACAAGATCATGTGAATTATGATGATGCGTTATATGTCACTCAGTGATTCTAGTTATCTTTCATCCTTACAGTGATAATTTCATTGGACTCATTGGTAAGGATTATCATCCAGGCTCTGCCCCCTAACCGTGGAGAAAGGGGCTCACGGGATTTGCTCCCAGTGAGGCCTCAGGTCAGGCTGGCCTCGGCCCCAGCCGGCCTCTCCACAGCTCTCCCTGCTGGCAGTGCTCAGGCACGTGCCCCTGGTCCCGGGTTAGTATGCCACTTGGCCTTGAGCCCAGGAGGAGCCATCAATGACTGTATGCCGTCCCCAGTCCCACCGAGGAAAGTGATGGGTGGGCCGCAGCCTCCACACTCCACGAATCCCATCGTGTCTCACGTCCTCAGTCTGCCTCCCTCCAGGCCTTTGCAGGAGGCACCTCCACCCTCAGACCTCTACCACTCCCAGAGGACCCCTATGTCCTCCTCCCTGTATCTCTCCTTCTCTTCCCTCCCTGCTTCCCTTTCATCCTTGAGCAGATTTGGCACTGAGTTGTCAGCTCCTCATCAGCTGATGAGCGAAGCACTGTTTCCTGTGCTCTGCACGCTGTGTAGATGAACGTTTGTGTTCTCAGGTGGCCCCTGATATGGTTTGGCTGTGTGTCCCCACCCAGATCTCACCTTGGATTATAATAATCCCTACATGTCAAGGGCGGGACTAGTAGAGGTAATTGGATTATGGGGGCAATTCCTCCATGCTGTTCTCGTGATCGTGAGTGAGTCTCACGAGATCTGATGGTTTTATAAGCGTCTGGCATTTCCCCTGCTGGCACTCCTCTCTCCTGCCACCCTGTGAAGAGATGCCTTCTGCCATGATTGTAAGTTTCCTGAGGCCTCCCCAGCCATGTGGAACTGTGAGTCCATTCAACCTCTTTTCTTGATAAATTACCCAGTCTTGGGTATTTCTTCATAGCAGCATGAGAACGGACTAACACAGTCCCTGACTGTCAGAACTGCCCTAAGCTTTGGGCTCCTTTGCAAGCTTCCAGATTCATATATTCCAGCCTAGTCACATCTTCTAGAGGCTGCCCACTCTCCTTGGCTTATGGCCCCCCTTACGCCATCCTCAAGCCAGCAGTGGTGAGTGGAGCCCTTTTGTCATGCTTCTAACCTCTCTGATTAGGGAAGTTCTCTGTTTTTAAGGGGGCAAGTGATTAGATTGCACCCCCTGGGAAAATCATATATAATCTTCTGATATTGAGGTCCAGAACCTGAATTCCATGAGCATAGTGTCTTTTGCCAAGTAAGGTACCATATTCACAGGTGTGACACCAGGGGTGCAGGTCCTGCTTGCCACAGCACCTTCACACCCAGGATGGCACGGACAGCAGGTGCCTGCTGGAGAGTGGGAGGCTTGGAGTAGGGAATGCGGCCGGGTGCTGCTTCAGGCACTCCGTGCTTGTAAATCTTGATGTAGGTCATGCAGTCATAGCCAGGGCCCTCAGACATGGTTGCTGTTTTAATCCCATTCTATGATGAAGGCACTGAGGCACAGAGAAGAAGTGACCTGACAAAGTCACAGAGCTGGAGGGACCCAGGCAGTCTGGTCTCAGAGCCCACATTCTCACCTGCTGCACCATCGTGCACTCTGCAGAGAAGCACCACGTACCAGGAAGTGCCAGACAGCAGCCTGGCACCCAGGCCTTTAGACATGGGAAGAAGCTGAACTGCAGTGTCATCTGCCCTGGTCCAACCACCCTATGCATTCTTTAGGTCGTGGAACCTTGACTTTTCAAACGTTCTCATCCTCTCTCTTGCTACTTTAGTAAAAGCTTCTGTGTTTCCCAGGCTGGGAATGATTTCATGTTTATGTCACTTTCTGCCCCCTCCTCATACAGATGCCTACCCTAATTCTGAAGTCGTCTACGTCTGGACCAATGGCTCCACCAAGTCTGTGGTGGTGGCGGAAGATGGCTCCAGACTGAACCAGTACCACCTGATGGGGCAGACGGTGGGCACTGAGAACATCAGCACCAGCACAGGTGAGGGCTCCCAGGTGCACTCCGGACACCACAGCCCCGGAGAGCTCGCTGCTCCCAGCACCCCTCTGCAGGGCCCACGTGGGAGGTGGCACAGCAGCCAAGCACACCCTGTCCTGGACAGCTGTGCTCTCCCTGGGCCACAGCTGTGTGAGAGCTGACCAAGGGAGTCCTCCCAGCCCGCCCCTCCCTGCAGCGGCACACAGAGGCACCAGCTGTGGCCGGCAGTTGCAGTGGACCTGCTTATATAACACACCCCTAGGCAGGAAAGGTAGACAGCTTCCTACAAATACCCCCAGTTACCTGCTGCCCCACCTCCGGCTTTAAACAGCGCAGAGATTTCCCTGGAGTTGAAGTTGGGAAAGCACAACCAGGCAGCCTACAAAGAAGAGCTGAAATGTACACGAAGGAAGCAGACACTCTCAATGCCAGGTGCCCTGGGCTGGCCTGAGCCCTGCAGGGTCAATATCCCAGCCTGGCTTCCCCGAAACAAAGTTGGTGGGGAGACTAAAGGAACCGGATACATTGCATCTCCAGAGCCTGCAAGTTATGTGACCAGATATCTCCAGGGCAGGCAGGCCCAGCCATAGGGGTCAAGGTCACCAGAGAGTGCCGTGAGCAAAGGAGGGGGGTTTGAGCTCCAAAGAGCTTCTGCAGCCTTGGAGAAAAGCCTAAAGGGAGGCAGGGAGCCCTGATGGCAGAATGAGCTGTAAGCCCCAGAGGATATTTTCAGGGGAGCGCTCTGTCAGTACGGCTAATTGTCAGCACCGCTATCCTTGCAGCTGGCCGAGCACACAGGCCGTTGAGTGCATAGCCTGTTCTGGGTGCACACACAGGCAGTCAGCACCCTGTTGACCCACAGGCCTGCGCACTGGGCATCCCTGGGGGATATGAGAGTCTGGGAGGATGGCTTCACCATTTGGTTACCACGCTAAAGGGAAAGGCAGAGGGAATGGGCCGGTTTTATGGAAACCAGTGGAAGGTAGTGTAGCAAGAGTTTGGTGTAAGCAATTGCGATGCTGAGGGAGGATATTCCAGTTTGGAACTGTTTCATATAGTTCTTTGAATATTAATAACTGAGATTTCTACTCCTATTTGCATTCTACAATCTTTTAAAACAAACACGATCAAATTTTCCTACCCTCAACTCAAAAATATAACAAGATGAAAAGAACTACCAGCAAAAGAATTAGAAGTAGGAGAGTAATTTCAAGCCCTACTGTAAAACAGAATGCCATTTCACTTCTTCAAGTGCTAAGGAGACACAGACTTGGATCACTGGTAGAGATCCAGTCCTTGCTACCAACATACCCTTTGCCTCTTCTTTGCCCATTTCTCTCTCTGGTCTTCGAGCCAGCTCTGCTCCCTCACCTGCTGCGGACTACGGGAAAAGTGCACCTTTGCATTGCCGGCCTGTCCAGGCACGGCTGAGATTGTTGGCTCCTCTTGTGTTAGAGGGCAGATTTTGCCACATGTGATTGCTATGGTTCCTTCATCTCCTACATACGACATGTTTTGAGTTGACACTCAGTGAAGCAGCCACAGTGGGCCTTGCTGAGCTGTGGGCTTCCATCCCAATAGTAAACACTGCAACTGTGATGTCAGACTCTAATGTCCCAACACGCAGTCCCTGCAGCCGCAGACCACTACTGTAACAGACCGGGGCCTGCGCTGATGGAGTCCCCAAGCCTGTTCTCCCCACGATCACAGTGCATCGCAGCTCTCTGGCCACACCATCCACTCCTCGCAATTCAGCCAAAGTTTTTTGAATTGCTCTTCCTATACCCCTCAAAGAACACTTCCCATCTCCCCAGGGAGAGGCAAATCCAGGCAGCAAGAAGACTGGCCCAGCAGGGCTCACACTCCCTGACCACAGCCCCCGACCTCAGCTCCTTACCAGTTCACCATGAGGACGGCATCATTCTCAGCAATGAATGGGAGGTCTCCTCGTGCCTCCCACACAGCCAGGCAAATCCAGAGAAGGCACTGGGGCATCGCCAAGGAAATGCCCCCGATTTCAGAGAACAGGTGACACAACTCTGGTAGGTGGCAGAAGGGATGAGCTGCCAGGACCCAGGGCCTCCTGAGCTGCTGCATCTCACTCTGCACCTGGGACGCAGCCAGCACAGGGCCTGCTGCTGGTGGGAATGGTCGTCTCACCTCCCTGGAGCCTGTAGACTGGAAACAAGAAGGACTCTGTCCACCTCTGCAGGGCTCTGTGAAACCCTCAGTTATATCCGGGGAGGCTAAATCCTGAAATCCTAATTGCAGAAGCAGGCGAGGGAGCAGGGGGGAGAGAGGCACAGATTGTGACCGGAGATTAGTAAAACACACAAATCTGATTTCCCCCAGGAAGAGCATCCGTCAGCAAAGGCTCTTCAGAGACCAGGGGTCGTAAGACTTATAAAATGACTGAGAAAAAATTCAGGCATCCTCCTGTGTCCTCTCCTTAACCCAGATCATACAAATGAATGCTTGTCCAGCCTGACAGGGGAGTGGAAGGGAGGCTCCTGGTGAACTCCCTGGATGCAGCAAGCAGAGACTCTCGGGGACTGATGTGCAGTCATTTGCTTATTTGCAGGCGAATACACAATCATGACAGCTCACTTCCACCTGAAAAGGAAGATTGGCTACTTTGTCATCCAGACCTACCTTCCCTGCATAATGACCGTGATCTTATCACAGGTGTCCTTTTGGCTGAACCGGGAATCAGTCCCAGCCAGGACAGTTTTTGGTGAGTGTCCCCAAGCCAGGCCTGGACACTGGTGTTTTGCCACTGACCCTAACCACCCCAAAGCAACAGCAACAACCTCCATGCAACTTCTAGTGCTGCCTCTGTGTTGTGTGACCTGGAAAACAAATTGACCAATTCATTAAGAATTTAATGTTAAGGATTAGGGTTTAGGATTTCTCTCCAAAGAAGGATTTAAGGAATATCACATGGTCTATTTATAGTTATTTCCTTGCTGAAAAGCCTTTTTGCGTGGTTTGACCTTGCCAGCATGTATCTGTTTTATGTGAGATTTTGCTATGCAGGTTGAGCGTCCCTTATCCCAAATGCTTGGAACCGAAAGTATTTTGGATGTCAGTTTTTTTAAAATTTTGGAAGAACTGCATGATACCAGTTGAGTATCTCTAATCTGAAAATCTGAAATGAGCTCCACGGAGCATTGTCTTTGAGCGTTATGTCGGTGCCCAAAAAGTTTTGGATTTTGTAGCATTTCAGGTTTCGGATTTTTGAAATAGGGATACTCAGTCTGTAGTATTTTTGGTTCTCATCAAGTATGACTTTGTAAGTTATCAGGCAGTTTTCTTTGAAATGTGCATGCCACTTTAAAATTAATCACCAAATAACAATCAAAGAGATGCAATAGGAATAAATTAAATCTGTATACCTGATGAGAACCTACAGCAGCATCATTTTACGTCCCTAAGACATCAACTAAATTGGGAGAACTCTAACTCAGGAGGTACCGCGGCTCAGCAGACACAGTTGATCGTCTGAGTCTTAATTACCTCGAAGCTCAGCTTCTTCAGATTCAGGAAGATACGAAAGGCACTTTTGCCAGTCAGTTGTGATCCTAGATGCTCACATCCCTGTAAACTGTAAAGTACGATTCACACATCAGCATTTGCTATTGCAGTTTCCTTTCCAAAGCAGGAAAACGTTAGCATGCATTTTATCTTAATGCTCCCCCAGAGTGTAGGCTGACCAAGAGCTCAGAGAGTTCAGGAGTGAGGGGCACAGGGGTGCTCCCGTCTCCTCAGTACTCTGCCTCCAGCCAAGAGTCCAGCTTCACTTGCCAAGCCTGAGCGAGCGTCAGGATTGTTTCAGGAGGGTGTGGAGGTTGACTGGTGACCAGGCCGTGCTCCCCAAGTTAATGTGCCTCATGAACTCTTTAGGGGAAATTTAGTTGGTAGGCAGAAAGAAAGCGGGATTGCCTGTTACTGTCGGGGTTTTTTGGCAGGGAGTGGAGGGAGATGCATGTTAAGATATTAAAGGCCCAAGAAGAAGACTCAAGAGGCTTGTTTAAGATCCTGCGTAGAGCTCTTCCCCCTCAACACAGTGATTAACTGGATTTCTAAAAAAAATCAAAGATCTCTATTGATTCCTTTGGCAGTGTTGATTTCATGCAGGGAATGACGTTCACTGTGTACTTGTATTGCTGTGAAGGATGGCGTTGAATGAAACCCCAGGCATACTACGTGTCCTTGGTGCTGTGCTGGTCTCCTGGGACTGCCGTAACCAAGTCCCACACACTGGGGGCTTAAACAGCAGAAATGTATCAGCTCACACTTCTGGAGGCTGGAAGGCTGGGATCAGGGCGTTGGCAGGGCTGGCTCCTCCTGGGGCCTGCAAAGGAAGGATCTGTTCCCGGCCTGTCTCTTGGCCTCTGGTAGCTCTTTAGCTCATGGCAGCATCACTCCAGCCCTCCCACGGCATGCTGCCTGTGTGCATGTCTGTCTCCAAGGTTCCCCATTTTATAAGGGCGTCAGTCATAGCAGATGAGGGTCCACCCCAGTGACCTCATTTTAACTTAATTACTTCTTTAAATACTGCATCTCCAAATAAGGCCATAATCTAGAGTACTGGAGGTTAGGACTTCAACATATGAATTTTGCAGGCCCACAGTTTTTAGCAGGCGTGTTACACCCCCATTGCCCACACAGGTGCATGCTTCTGCAGAAGGCAGGGCTAGCAGGTGGAAGCTTTGTGAACCGCGAGAGTCCACAGGCCTGGCTCCCAGTGTGGGTAGTCTCATCTCCTTGCTGGCAAGCTTGGGCACCTTGCTAACTACTTCCAAATCTTCAGGCTCCCCAACCTGCCAAACAAGGATACTGACACCCATCCAGAATGCAGCTTAGACCAGAGTCTGACACTCAGCGGACCCAGTAGCTGGTGCATAGTCTGCCAGTCCTAAGGAACGTCCTCTTCCAGGGATCCGGCCTGGCTGGGTGGTCACTGCAGAGTTTTCCTAGTGGCCACAGGCTCCAGGCACAGCAGCCTCCAGGGGACACTGTTCCCTCTTTGAGGGACTGACATGCCCAGACCCAGATTCAGATATGGCGCTTCTGTTACTGTCTGGCTCTGACAAGTCTGCAGTCAGGTGAAGGTCTGTCTTCCCTGTTTGCAGGGAGCCGTCTGTTTCCGGGTACATAGTAAATCACTGGGAGGCACCTGCTGGCTGCGGTGTGAATGTGACTGTCATTCTGCCTTGGATCTTGCCTTCGTGCTACAGAAACACATCACTCGCTCTACGTGTCTTTGTGGAGCACTGGCTGTTTGCCTGGCTTTGTTCATGGCAGTGGGAGCCAAAATCAGACCACAATCCCTGCCCTCCTCAGTTCATATTCTAAAGGGAAGGGACAGTCAAGACACAGAGTGTCAGCAGTTGTCTATCTAAGTGCTGTGAATCTGTTAGGTGTTAGCAAAACAGTAGAGGAAAGCGCAGGCTGGGATTAAAATCACCAGTCCCTTGGGAGGCCGAGGCGGGCGGATTGCATGAGGCCAGGAATTCGAGACCAGCCTGGCCAACGTGGCGAAACCCCGTCTCTACTAAAAATACAAAAATTAGCCAGGTGTGGGGATGCCTGCCTGTAATCCCAGCTACTCAGGCAGCTGAGGCATGAGAATTGCTTGAACCCCGGAGGCAGAGCTTGCAGTGAGCCGAGATCACATCACTGCACTCCAGCCTGGGCAAGACTCTGTCTCAAAAAAATTAAAAAAAAATCGCTGGTCCCCTTTGTGTCTATCATTTTGGGCATGTTGTACTGGGGTCCTGGGTGCCGGCACTGAACCCTGTTTCCGTTTTCCACTCTGCCCCGCCTGACCCCCGCAGGGGTCACCACGGTGCTGACCATGACGACCCTCAGCATCAGCGCCCGGAACTCTCTGCCCAAAGTGGCCTACGCCACCGCCATGGACTGGTTCATAGCCGTGTGCTATGCCTTCGTCTTCTCGGCGCTGATAGAGTTTGCCACGGTCAATTACTTTACCAAGAGAGGCTGGGCCTGGGATGGCAAAAAAGCCTTGGAAGCAGCTAAGATCAAGGTACTGACTGTTTCTCCTCCCTTCTTCCAGGTCCCCTTGACAGAGAAAGTGTGCCCGATTCTATCCAAACATAAGACAAGGTGCTGCTCTTTCCTACCCGGCAGCTCCCAAATGCTGCTTCCCTTATACTCAAGGCCCTTACCAAGTCTTACTGACAACAAGTCCAATTTCACTCCAGCAAAAGGCGACAGGATGTGAATGGCTTGGGCCTGTTTATATTCAAGCCTATTATTTTGGCAGAAGTAACTCCTGTCTCTCAAGGGATGACACGTGTGGTTTTAATTGTGGAATCTGTTCTTCTGCTCGTTTTATCCCCCTTCACCATGCAGGCTGTCCTCTTCAGGTGGCCGTCAGGTCGAGAAGGGGGCGCCAGCGTAATGGAAGGAGTTCATCAGCAAAGCACACCCAAGCCCCGCTGAGTCCATGATTTGACCCCCTTTTACCAGGCACATAAATTGTTGTGAAAGCATTACTCTGTTCAAAGCAAAGAACCATCAAGTATTTAAAGGGTGATTTATGCCCAAATCTTAAGAACATTTGAAGAAAAAAGATTTACCAAGATTCCAAGCTGCATTGTTTCCTTGGGGAGATAAGAATAGCATTCATGGACAGTAAATAAAGCAACATAGGGTGAACTGCTAATTTCACCACACAGAAAACAAACACACACATCTCTGTAAGGAGAGAACAGGAGGTCAGAGCCATCGGGGTGACCTGAAAGTAAAACTTAATCTGTCCTTTGGAAAATCAGCATGAAGGGAGTCTTGGAAGGCATTAGAGAGGCCTGGAAGTGTAAGTCCCGACCTCCCAGCCAGGGACCACAAGCCAGTTACAGCAGAGCAGGAGGCCCTGGTTCCACCGGGAGAACGGCTTCCGTCCCATCCACGGCCCTGGGCTTGCTCTGAGGGTTGGACTCTGCTGTCAGGAGTTCTGGCCTGACCTTGCCCTTGTGCCTTCACTATTTCCACGTGCCAGGAGTCCCTCCCCTGCTGGAGTTTCAGCATAGAAGCCGCACTTCCAAGCCTAGCTCCCTGGCTGCGGGAAGGCCTGGCAGGACCCCTTGTGGGTGCTCTCATGGAGGGAGGAAAGGAGAAGCTGGAGGAAGGGCCTCGGGCGTGGGTGTGCTTTGAGGGCTGGGAGGAGGGACAGGAGTGATCTGACCGCACTGGGTGATAGGGACTGGGGAGCGGGGAGCAGGCTGTTCTCAGATGATGGAAGTTCTTGGCCGACACGTTTGAACTTGTTCCTGCAGACCAGGGGGCCAGAGAAGGTGCTGTGCGGGGAGGAATGAGAATGGAGTTCGGGGAGATGGGGCTTCCCAACACTCCGCACTGTGTTGCTGGAAGGTGCGTGTGTGTCACCTGCCTGGGACATAGACGGTGCATGAAGGATAGTGGGCTGGAGCCTGGTATGAAGTCAGGGAGCAGCCAGAGGTCCCTGACAGTCACCAAGGTTGTCGGGCTCATGCCTGTGAGTCCAGGAGGAACGTGAACCCCCGGTGAATGGAGAGAGCACGCATGTGGTTGGGTGGTGTTGTTGGGTGTCGCCATCACTGGCTAGTCTAATCGCCGTAGATCTGAATTCTGAATGGAGGGTTGGAGGGAAGAGAGAGGATGAAGGTGACCTGCATTGTCTCATTCGACGAGAATGAGGGTCTTCTAGAATAAGCAGCATGCCTCAGACTGGCTTGTGGAATGTCAAGACTCTCCCGTTCCCGGGAAGGCAGTGACGCTAGGGGTTCCACCGGTGCCGCCAGGAAGGGTCTGTGCGCTGGAAGGCATGGAGCATGTGCAGGCAGCACACCCCGCGGTCAGACTCCGGCCGCGAGCGTGAATTCCACAGCCTGGTGTCAGCCTACCCGAGTAAACTGTTCCCTGGAAGTAGAGAGGACTTTTAAAAAATAGACTGTGTTCACCATTGTTCCAAGTTGGGATCTCCAGAAGCAAACACTGGGTCAGCGTTTGGGGTGTGGCAGTTTTTAGGAGGGAACGTTTGGGAAAGGAAACAGGGGGCAGTGAGATTCGGAGAGGAAGAAATCAAACCGTGACGCAGGCCTAGCAAAGCCCAGGCTCACCCGCTGGGGCGTGTGGAGCAGGTGGCCAGTGGAGGTGCCCCGTGTCAGGGATGTGGCCAGGGCTTTAGACTCCTGCCTCGCTGCCCAACAGATGTGTCTGGTTTCCCCAGGAAGGGCATGAGTCTGGCCAGACCGCCCTCTGCAACTCAGGCTACCAGAAGAGCTGATACCCGGCCACACTGCCTGCAGCTGGGGAGCACGTCCTTCCGGACAGGCGGATTCCGGGGCGCGTGTACATCTCCACCACCAGCGCTGTGACTGTGCTGAGTCCCAGGCGGGTGTTCCCTGCCACCTGCCCCCACCCCACTGCACATTCCTTCCCAGTAAAAACGCGCACCCTCAGGACAGAGCGGTATCTTCTAAAGGGCTTGCCCTTCACTTGGTTCCACCCAGAGCTAGAACCATTCTAAGCAGTAACTCACATGTATGGGTTTCTTCTGGCGGATCTGCATGAGCGCTCACGTGACGGTGGGGAAGGCGGGGCGGGCAAAACTGCCATCGCATTTCTGAGGTGTGACCCGCCTCCCTCAGGCTCCCGCACGGTTTCCCCAGGAGGTCCTCATGCCCCTGCCCCTGGCCTGGTTTTGGTTCACCTGTTTCACCTGTTTCCCCTGACTCGTGCTCTATGCTTGGCCTTTCTGCTTTTTATCTTTTCTTTATTCTTAACGGTTGATTTATTTTCTTTACTCTCTTGTGTTTTTCAAGTTTTAATTAATGAGACTGTATTACTTTAGTAGTGGAACACAGGTTGTCTAACATTTTATTGTGCACATTTTTAAACATACAGCAATGTTTAAAGAGGTTTACAGTGAAACCGTCTGCTGTTAACATTACCTGTGGCTGTGTCCTCACCACCTGTCACCTCTCCCTCTGTCTGTCCACCAATATACCCATCCTCAATCTGTGATTTTTTTTGCTACATTTCAAAATAAATTTCAGGTGGCAATGCATTTCCCACTCCATATGTCAGCATGCATGTCATTATAACTACAGTCCAATACTAGCTTACTGTTTTATTCCTTTGAAGCAAAATTTGTAGCGTGAAATGCTCAAGTATTAATGACACCTTTGTTGCGTGTGGCCAAATATGTACATTGTGTGTAACTCGAATCCCTGCCACAGTAGAGGACATCTCCAGCCTCCAGAAAACTCACCATGCCTCTTCCCAGGCAGGGCTTGACCCCACCTCTCCAAACATATCCACTATTTTTATTTCTTCCACCATAATGTAACTTACCTGTTTAGAATTTTATATCCAAAAAAAAAAAAAAAATCTTCACAAAAAACGTATACAAGAATGTTCATAACTGCTTAATCCGTAAGAGTTAAGATTAGAAACAGTCCAGGTGTCCATCGATTGGAGAGTAAGCAAACGGTGGCACATTCGTGCAAAGATACATCACTCAGCCATGAAAAGGAGAGGATGACTGATAGACACAGCAAATGGGCGAGTCTCAAAAGTCTTGTGCTGGGTGGAAGGCACCTTGCCACAAGAGTGCATTCTGTACCATGAGGTTTAATTGCGTCCTTTCCTCCTTCCCCGCAGGCCACATCTTAGGGCTTCCCTTATATCCACACACCTTATTCCCTCCCGCTGGTGCACTTGAAGGTAAAGAAGTGATGGCTGCCTTTGCAGGGGGGAAGTCCTAATTCCGTTTATGCCAAGATCTTGAGAAATGCCAGACTTTTTTTTTTTACTTTTATTTTAGGTTTAGAGGTACATGTGCAGGTTTGTTGTAGGAAAATCAAGTCACAGGAGTTTGTTATATAGATCATTTTGTCACCCAGGTACTAAGCCTGGTATCTAATGGTTATTTTTTTCTGCTCCTCTTCCTCCTCCCACCTTCCACCCCAATGTCTGTTGTTCCCCTCTTTGTGTTCATGAGTTCTTATAATTCAGCTTCCACTTGTGGTATTTGGTTTTCTGTTCCTGTGTTAGTTTGCTAAAGATAATGGCCTCCAGTTCCATCCATGTTCCTGCAAAAGACAAGATTTCATTCTTTTTATCATTCTTTTTTTATGGCTGCACCATTCCATGGTGTATATGTACCACACTTTCTTTATGCAATCTGTCATTGATGGGTGTTTAGGTCGATTGCATGTCTTTGCTATGTGAGCAGTGTTGCAATGAACATTCTCATGCATGTGTCTTTATGGTAGAATGATCTGTATTCCTCTGGGAATATATCCAGTAATGAGATTGCCAGACTTACATAGCAATCATAGCTCTCATGTGTGCCCTGTCTGCAGGCTACCTGGAGACATCAGTGGAAGAGGGCCCTCTCCCAGGCTAAGCAGGTGTTTCTCTCTTTTGAAAGGTGCACCTTTAGAACTCCAAGGTGAGCTGACCATTGCCTGTAAGCGGCGCGTCCTTACATTCCTATTATATTTTGCAGAAAAAGCGTGAAGTCATGCTCAATAAGTCAACAAATGCTTTTACAGCTGGAAAGATGTCTCACCCCCCAAACATTCCGAAGGAACAGACTCCAGCAGGGACGTCGAATACAACCTCGGTCTCAGTAAAACCCTCCGAAGAGAAGACTCCTGAAAGCAAAAAGACTTACAACAGTATCAGCAAAATTGACAAAATGTCCCGAATCGTATTCCCAGTCTTGTTCGGCACTTTCAACTTAGTGTACTGGGCCACGTATTTGAATAGGGAGCCGGTGATAAAAGGAGCTGCCTCTCCAAAATAACCGGCCACACTCCCAAACTCCAAGACTTCCAGCGAAATGGTATCAAGGGGAGGGCTTGCTCGCAGGGACGTTCCATATGTGAGCACTATCTTTCAGGAAATTTTTGCATGTTTAATAATATGTACAAATAATATTGCCTTGATGTTTCTATATGTAACTTCAGATGTTTCCAAGACGTCCCATTGATAAATCAAGCAAACACCTTTCTAGAAAAACGGGATACAATGACCGACACTCAGATGCCCAGTATCATACGTTGATAGTTTACCAACAAGATACGTATATTTTTAACTGCTTCAAGTGTTACCTAACAATGTTTTTTATACTTCAAATGTCATTTCATACAAAATTTCCCAGCGAATAAATATTTTAGGAAACTCTCCATGATTATGACTTGACCAACTCTATTGTGAGAAACAGGGATCATAAAGAGCACGTTTTTCATGACCAGGAAACTTGGACATTTACGTACAAAATGAATTGCCTCTGATAATTCTTACTGTTCTGAAATTAGGAAAGTGCTGCATGATCTTACATGAAGAAATA
The DNA here is from genome assembly GCF_008728515.1 of Papio anubis. Lineage (NCBI taxonomy): Eukaryota > Metazoa > Chordata > Mammalia > Primates > Cercopithecidae > Papio > Papio anubis. Next base: position 86,518 of record NW_022162295.1, on the reverse strand, counting down.
GAGTCGGCAAACATTTATGCAGGCAGATTAATAACAGAAACACATCATATGTTAGACACACAAATACAGTATTTCCCTGAGGAAAAAAAATTAACTGCTTAAATTTTTTGGGAGGAAAAAGACACATTTCTTACCCCACCCCACACCACCCACTACCTGAACAACAGCCAAGGAAAGAAAGGAGATGTTCAAACAAACCACAAACAGTGTGTTGACGGCACTCTCAGCCCTTGGCCCGTGTGATCACTGTCTCTGAAACACCGACCACCTCCCTCTGCAGCCAGCGTGTAGCGCTTCAGTGGTGAGAAATTGTACTTGAGTTATTTTCCATTTTATTTCCTTGTATGTATTTCATGACTGGACTTCCTGCTCTGTCAGCTTTTGTATATGAATCTTAAATGTTCATTAAAAAATAAAAAATGAACTGATCTTGTGGACATATATGACTCTTTTTTAAAAAATTCGTGTTTTGGTGGACTCATTTCCTGAAAGTGACATAAATGGAACCCATCATGAAATTGCTTGGGAACGAAGCAGAACAAAACAAAACGTTTACTTGGTGGCTTGTCTCTGGTCCAACCTAATTCCGTAGAGTAGCACCTGGAGAGAAAACTTGTTTAAACCACGGTGAGGGTAGACAGGTGAAAGCAGGTACAGCCCATCACAAATTTCTCAGTGGTGCAATGTCGCTTGGGCCTCGACTTGATAGAGTCTTCTCTGAGTGTATTTCAGGGTGGGTGTTTGTTGTGGGCATGGTGACTACCTGGTTCTTTACATATGGGAAGATTTAATTATCCCCCCACCCCCCTTTATTTTTTTGAGCCAAGGTCTTGCTCTGTTGCCCGAACTGGCGTGCAGTGGCTCAATAATGGCTCACTGCAGACTCAGCCCCGTAGGCTAAAGCAATTCTGCCACCTCAGCCCCCTAAGTAGCTGGGACTACGGGCGTGTACCACCATGCCTGGCTTATTTTAAAATTTTTCATAGAGACCAGGGTCTCACTATATTGCCCAGGTTAGTCCTGAACTCCTGCATTGCCCCTTCATTGGTTTTAGGATCTCACAAATGGAAGGGTAAAGGCCAGCAGAAAAGGCGCTCGTCAGTGTTCACATGAGGAAGCATTTCCCTATTATAAATGATGATGATATTTGTAGAATGAGAGTGCTCTCTGTTATACCACAGCAAAAATCCCAGCAAAACAAAAAACAAACTTAAGGCTCAATAGAAGATCCTGTTTTCATATACTATGTAGTTACATTTCTCTCCTGTAGTCTGTAGAGTTTAGCTTTGTGCTGTAGTTTGGAGAAAAATATACTGTAAGTTATGTCCAGATGGCTACATGCATGAACACCCTCTCTGAACATCTCAGTCCATCGATAGCAGAGTAAGCAACAGGTGACCTCACCACCTGTCACCTCTCCCTCTATCTGTCCAATACACCCATCCTCAATCTATCTTTTTTTTAAATACATTTCAAAATAAATTTCAGATGGCAATGCGTTTCCCATTCCATATGTCAGCATGCATGTCATTGTAACTACAGTCCAATACTAGCTTACTGTTTTATTCCTTTGAAGCAAAATTTGTAGTGTGAAATGCACAAGTATTAACAGCATCTTTGCTGAGTGTGGCCAAATATGTACATCGTGTGTGACTCCAATCCCTGCCGCAGTAGAACACGACGTCTTCCATATCAGGCTACAGGAACTTTCTGGACAAGGTCTAGCCTTCGTTACAGAAAACCTCCAGTGAGCTCCGGTTTGAAGACAGGCTGACCACATTTACCAGCTGCTGAACCTCAATTCTGATGAATGTTTAGTGAAAAAGGTCACATTCGTTTTCTACTTTCTGATTTTGTATTGTAGATATTTCAGTGTTTGTTATTTTTAATGAGAACATAATAAGAATCACCTTGGGGATAATGATAATAAGGCACAAAATAAAAACTTCTGACAATAATTATAAATTACAGTACCCTACTTTTACAGCAAGGATATTTAAATGTATCTCTTTTGACGTCACCACAAATAGAGAGAATATTCTAATATGTTGTTAATCAGTATTACTTCTGGACTTTCTTTGGAATCTAAAGACCTATCCAGGAAAAGCCTTGACTAATGTTGGCCTAAAAGTATGTGTCTGTCTACAATAATTGGGTTCAAATGCCTCTGGAGTAACTATCAAACTTAAAATAGCACAGCAAACATCCTCTGTTGAAGATTGACAAGGAAGTTGTAAATCTTCTGACCTACTTGTCATGCTTATGTCTTAGAAATAATGCTTTATGTCTCTCATGGGACTGTGAAAATAAAATAAATCTCGAGACCCCAAAATCACTAAAGCAAGGGAAAAGTGAAACTGGGAACGATGTCAGGCAAACCTGCCTCCCATTTTATTTCTAAATAAGATAGCTACAAAGATAAGAAGCTACATACCTCCTTCACAGTTTGCCCACAAGGAAGTTCCTTGTGAACAAAGGACAGGCAAAACTCAAAATCATCCCTCTGCTCACATGAGACAAACACATATCTGATTGCTTCCTTTGCTTTACTGTTTCACTAAGCCAGGTTGTCTAGCTATGACCTGGAAGCCCCCTCCCCACTTTGAGTTCTCCCACCTTTCCAGACCAAACCAGTGTACATCTTACATATATTGATTGATGTCTCCTGTTTCCCAAATATTTATAAAGCCAAGCTGTGCCCCAACCACCTTGGGCACATGTTGTTGGGTCCTCTGGAGGCTGTGTCATGGGTGCATCCATAACCTTGGCAAAATAAACTTCCTAAATTGATGAAGACCTGTCTCAGACACTCTTGGTTTATAGGACAAATTATGAGAAGCGGGTACACTAAATGAGTAACCTCTATTTTATAAACAGGAATACTGCTGCCCAAAGAGGTTAATCTGTTGGCTCAGAATCGTATCAAAAGTTAGGAAGACACACAGGCCTAGATCCTAGTCCTCATAATTTCTAACCCAGGGCTCACAACACCATGCAATTGCTTCCAGATGGAAGTTGATTTAGAACAAAAATGTAACCTAAAATGAAAAATCTTGCTCCAAACCCTGGTGGAATTATTATCTCTTAACAATGCCCTAGAGAAATTTGTTTTGTTTTGTTTTGTTTTTTTGCACTGAAAACATGACCTTTAAGTTTGCCCCTTCTTATATAAAACGTGTGCTTCTGTGATCTTCAAAACCTGTCTTGACGGAATGGATCTGTGTTAGGGTAGCACTCCCCCCAACTACCCTTCAAGGAGAGAGAGAGAGAGAGAGAAGCACTGATTGACTAGAGCCAAGGATCTTGATGTGATTTCTCCTCCCAGAGCTCCCACCTGAATGATGATGTGACTGCCTTGGGAGGGGTCTGCCTCCAGGGAAAGCATAACTGACTGTGACACTGAGTCTTCAATCAACATCATCCTTCATTGTAAGAACTAACTTCAAATCAAAAAGAACCCTTTCTTTGGAAAATTGGAAATGCCACAGTTTACTCAGGGAAAACAGTATTTTAAATATTAAAAATTAGTCTTAATGTCTTTTTACCATATACTAGCACATCTGGGACAATCAGTGCCCTGAGCAAACACATTGAGCATTTGAATATGAATTACTCTGATCACTGAAATTACTTGCCAGGTTTGCAGTGATATAAGGTAATGATTTTGAAGTCTGCGAAAAGGTTCATTTCATCAAAGATTTACATGATTATCTGTTTGTCACTGTCATTTTCAATAGACTGTCTCAACTCTAAATTCAAATGCTCTGTAGCCTGTTTTGAAATGAGTATGGGTTCTTTATGGAAACTTGTGATTTGAAAAATATTTACTGCTCACAATTTCCCTAATATAAAAGTCTGAAGAGATATTTAAGGAAAAAAAAAAGTCTGAAGAAATGTTTGCTTAGCTTTTCTGAGTTACTTGAAAATCAAATAAACCAAGGATCAGGCACTCTATTTTGCAATGTGAGACCTCAGAAGGAAAAATTTGAAGTGAGCTCTAATTGATGCAATATACTCATTTAAGTCCAATTTATTCTGCATTCTTCATGTTGCTATCGTTGTCTCCTTACCAGCCAGCATTATTCCAGGCCAGTAGCAGGAGCTAGATGAATGTGAACTGACTGAAGAAATCAGTCCTGATAAGTGGGTGGACTGGATCTGATGAAACTCCTTCAGTTAAGGATTGCAAATTGGTGGTAATATTACACCTGATGGAAATCCTTTCTTAAGAATTTATAAAATAAGAATTTCAAAGATTTGTATAAACCTATCCATAGCTGACCTAACAACACTAGGAACACAATCTCACAGGGTGACAGTTGTCTGGGCTTGAGTGACAGGCTGCTCCTTTAGGTCAGGTAACCATGTAAATTTATCACCCAGACATGAGACTTGCAGTGTTGGACTGAGGTCCTCAGTAAATCCTCTCCCCACAAAAAGCAATGAAAACACTGGCAAGATTATATCAAAGCAGACATTTCAGAACTCTGGAAATAAAACCAAAGGCATACAACACATTAAAAGAGTTTATTGAAGAAACAGTACTGAACTTCAATAAGACCAATAAGGTCTATGCCATTTTAACTTAGAGATTTCCCTGTCTCCCTATCAGCTCCTTGGCATGGTACCATGAAGACCAGAAGCCTTGCTGCCACCCGAGGGGGCTGATTTAATTTGGAACTCTACAAAATGCCCCATCCCCAGAGTTTTGCCACTATTTGACCTGACCTGGAGCCCCATGGGAAAGTTTTATTCCCAAAGCATTGTTGATGATAATGATGATCGGCATGACTTGAGGAAGGTGAACACTGAAACCTTCAAGGCAGTGATGCCAGCTAAGGCAAGAAAGAAACCAGCCAAACATGTACAAGGAAGATCTGGGGAATCAGATCTAGTTCACAGTGGACTATAAACATCTCAGACATATTCCTGAGGATCTGAAAGTCTGTGTGTATGTGCAGGGTCGTGTGAACAGTCAGGAAAGGGCAGAGAGAGTCTTAGTTACTTACTCATCCCTGGCTGACCCTGATGTCCTGTGAAAGCAAAAAGTGAAAGACAAGGAAGACTTAATCTGCCTAAACTTTGAAAGCGTGCTCCAAACTACACATAGATCCTCACGGCAAAGGGTGAAAAACGTATCACCATAAAGCATTCAAGAGAATTAAGGACCAATCATTGACTGCCCTAAGCTGTGCTGACATAGGGGTGACCCCTATAAAGCCAGGACTAAAAATGAAAACAGATGGAGATGGAGACTTCAGTATAGGGAATGCAAACACTAGCATACTTGTCCGGGAAAGTAATTAAACAAACAAAGCCTAACCCCAACAACAACAAAATACAACAATAAACAGTGGGAGAAAGGGATGATCAGATTTCAAAGGTATAAAAATATATGGCTAGTGTTTCCAGTTTATTAGGAAGCATGCAAAGAAATTGGGATGTGCAGCCGTTATACAAGAAACAAAACCGTCAAAACGTACTGGTCCTGAGGGTGCCCAGAAGTTGGATTTAGTAAATAGACTTTAAATCAGCTATTCGATAATAAGAATAAATAATATAATATATAATGAGAAGAAGTAATGGTTGAACGTCCCATAATTTATTAAAAGCATTAATTTACACCTCCAAGAGGCTCAACTAAGTCTTAGTATAGTAAGCTTAAAGAAATATACACCCGGATACAACATAATTATTCTGTTGAAAGCCAAAGGCAGAGAGAGAATCTTGAAAGCAAGAGAGAAGAGACTCATCATATACAAGGATCCTCAATAAGAATAACAGCTGACTTCTCATAAAAAACCATGGAGGCCAGAAGGCAGTGAGATAACATATTCAAAGTGCTGAAAGAAAGTGGGGAACCCTCCACCATCAACCAAAACTTCTATGTTGAGCAACATTACTCTTCAAAACGGCAAGTGAACTAAAGACAGGCCCAGGTAAATAAAAATGGAGAGACTACATCTATAGCAGCCCTACTCTACCAGAAATGCCAAAGGAAGTCTTTGAAGGTGTATAGGAATGATAATCGATGTTAACTTGAACTCACACAAGGAAAGGAAGATCACCATAAAGGAAATTACATGGGTAAATATAAAATGTAAATAAAGTTTTTGCTCTTTTCTTCCTTCAACCAATTTAAAAGACAATTGTATGAAACAATAATCACGAAGCTATATTGATGAGTTTATAAGCACAATTTGTATAACAATAGTATCACCTTGGAGAAAGACAAGTCATTATATTGGAAGGACATTTGTGTATACTTTTGAAATTAAGTTAGTAATAGTTGGCTCTAAATTGTTTTAAGGTAGGATGCATATTTAATCCCCAGAGCAGCCATAAAGAAAATAAGTTAAAGAAAACGTAGTGAACAATCCAAAGGAATTAAAATAGCGTGCTAGAAAATAACACAAAAGAAAACAAAGAGCAAAACAGCAGCTGTAAATTCAACCACATCAATAATTAAATGAAAACGCATTACATAGTCCAATCAAAAGGCAGAGAATGTCAGACTGGATTAATTAAAAAGGACATAACCATATAGTTTCAATAAGAGGTATGTTCTAGATTCAAAGACACAAATAAGTGGAAAGTAAAAGGATGGAAAAGATATACTATGCAGATAGTAACTGAAAGACTGCTAGAACTATTATACCAATATCAGAAAAAATTACCTTAATGCAGATAATATTACTAGAGACAAAGAAGGACATTTTATAGTGGTAGAACAGTTAATTTATCTGGAAGATATAACAATTAAAAACAGATATGTATCTGTGTACCTAACAACAGAGCCCAAAATACATGAAGTAAAAACTGATGGAATTGAAAGGGGAAATATACAGTACAACATTCATAGTTGGAAACTTTATTCTCCACTCTTAGTAGTTGGTGGGACAACAAGACAGAGAATCAACTAGTATGTAGAAGACCAGAACAACACTATCAACCAACTTGATCTGCTCACATCTAAGGAACACTGCACCCAACAGCAGCAGAATCCATATCCTTTTCAAGGCCATTCTCCAGAATAGAGCATTTTGTATGCAATAATACAAGGCTTAATAATTTTTTTTTATTTTCATTTTTTTGAGTCAGGGTTGTTCTCTGTCACCAAAGCTGGAGTGCAGTGGCATGATGAGGGCTTACTGCAGCCTTGACCTCCCAGGCTCAAGTGACTACAGGCATGCACCACCACGCCCAGCTGATTTTTAAATTTTTATTAAATTAGAAAATATAGTGAGACAAGGTCTCACTGTATTGCTCAGTCTGGTCTCGAACTCCTGAACTCAAGTAATCCACCCGCCTCGGCCTCCCAAAGTGCTAGGATTAAAGGCATAAGCCACTGTGCCTGACCAAGTCTTAATAATTTTAAAGAGATTGAGATCATACAAAGTATGTTCTCAAAAAACAATGGAATTAAATTAGGAGTTTGTTTTTCAAACCAGGACACTTTTAACAAGCATAACAATAATAATTACATCAGAACAACAGGCATACATTAAAATGCTCTTGAGCAAATCAGAACCTGTGCTCATCCTGCCTTTAGCAAGGAATCCGTTATACAGTTCCCATCCAATCCATGCTTTAGTCATCTCCAGTGTGAAACCTGCCTCACCCTGTAGGCCTTTGAGTTTGCAATGCCTCGGTTAGACCAGTATGAATTGGGTCTTTGTAGGAAACATGCACTTTATTTTCCAATGAATTAGTCTTAAACTCTACCATGCTCCATTCCTATTTTATCTTTTACATTTGTATTGATATTAGGCGTAGTGTGTGTATATATTTATGGGGTATATGAGATATTTTGATAGAGGCATTGAGTGCATAGTAATCATGTAAGAGTAAATGGGGCATCCATCACCTCAAGCATTTATCATTCTCAAGTACACATGAAAAATCTACAAAATTAATCATATACTGGGTCATATATCAATATTAAAAATATTGGTACATTCATAATATAGGCTATATATATATTTGAGACCAGGTTATGAAACTGGCTAGTTTTTGTATTTTGGTAGAGACAGGGTTTTACTACATTACCTAGGCTGGTCTCAAACTCCTGGTGTCAAGCGATCCATCCACCTCAGCCTCCCAAAGTGCTCGATAACAGGCGTGAGCCACCATGCAGGCCAATAATATAGAAATTTTATAAAATAACACTTTGGTCATAAGTAATAATATTGAAAATGGAAACAACTTTTTAAAAAAGTATCTTCCAACTAGAAATTTAGAATTTCTTCTATTAAACAGCAAAAGGATGAAAATAAAGATTTTAAAATATCATTAAATTTCTAAAAGTCAAATTTAAAATTACACATAAAAATTTACGAGATACAAGAAATCATTGCTCAGACTAAGGTAGCAAAGGTTTTCCCCTATATTTTCTTTTAGTGGTTTTATAGTTTCAGGTCTTATGTTTAAGTCTTTTATCTACTTTGAGTTGATTTTTATATGTAGTGTGAAATAAGAGCCCAATTTCATTCCTCTGCATGTGACGTCTAGTTTTTCCAACACAATATATTGCAGAGACTGTCCTTTCCTCGTTGTGTGTTCCTGATATCTTCATGGAAAATTTATTGGTTCTACATGTGTGAGTATATTCCTAGGCTCTCTATCTCTATCATCTCTATCCACTGGTCTATGTATCCGTTCTTATGTGAGTGCCATATTGCTTAAATTACTGTAGTCTAGCAGTGTATTGCAAGTATGATGCTACCAGCTTCATTCTTTTTGTTCAAGATTGCTTTGGTTATGTGGGATCTGTTGTGGTTCCATAAAAATTTTAGAATTTTTTTCTACTTCTGTAAAAAATCATTGGAATTTTGATAGGGATTGCATTGAATCTTTGATGGCTTTGGGTAGTATGGAGATCTAAATAATATTAATTCCTCCAATCCATGGACACAGGATCTCTTTCCTTTTATTTGTGTCATTCACAATTTCTTTCATTAATGTATTATAGATTTCAGTATATAGATCATTCACCTCTTTGATTAAATTTACTCCTAAGTATTTTATTTTATTTTATTATGGTACAGTAAATGAGATTGTTTCATTAATTATTTTAGGATAGTCTGTTGTTACTATATAGATATGCTACTGATTTTTTATGTTGATTTTGTATCCTGTAACTTTACTGAATTTATCAGTTCTAACACCTTTTGGTGGAGTCTTTTGGGTTTTCTACATAGAAGATCTTTCATAAAAAAGACAATTTTATTTCTGCTTTTACTTTTTGGATGTCTTTATTTCCTTTACTTGCTTAATTGGTATGGCTAGAACTTCCAGAATTATACTGAATAGAAGTGATAAGAGGGAGCATCCGTGTCTTATTTATGAACTTAGAGGAAAAGCCTTGAACTTTTCACTGTTGAGTATGATATTAGCTATGGGCTTGTCATATAGGCCTTGACTGTATACAGCACAAGAAAATTTAAGGGAATTGCTCTGTGACCGTGGTCTGGGCAATAATTTTTTGGATAGGACCCCAAAAGCACAGGCAATGAAAAACAAAAATGGACACATGGGATCGTATCATACTAAAAAGCCTCTGCACAGCAAGGGAAAAAACTAGCAGAGTGAAGATAAAATCCATGGACAGGGAGAAAAGATTTGCAAATAAAATATTTTCTTTTCTTTTTCTTTTCTTTTTTTTTTTTTTTTGAGCCAGAGTCTCGCTCTGTCACCCAGGCTGGAGTGCAGTGGTGCAATCTCAGCTCACTGCAACCTCCACCTCCCTGGTTCAAGCAATTCTCCTGCCTCAGCCTCCCAAGTAGCTGGGACTATAGGCGCCCGCCACCACACCTGGCTAATTTTTGTATTTTCTAGTAGAGATGGGGTTTCACCATGTTGGCCAGGCTGGTCTTGAACTCCTGGCCTCAAGTGATTCACCCACCTCTGCCTTCCCAGCATTATAGGCCTGAGCCACCACACCCACCCCAAATATTTTCTATAGGGGTTAGTATTGAAAATATATGAGGAACTCAAACACCTCGATAGCAAGAAAACAAATAACCTGATTAAAAAATCGACAGAGGACTTGAACAGACATTTCTCAAAAGAAGACACACAAATGACCAACAGATATATGAAAAAATGCTCAACATCTCTCATTATCAAGGAAATTCAAATTAAAACGATGAGATATCATTTACACCTGTTAGAATGAGTGTTGTCAAAAAGACGAAAGATAACAAGTGTTAGGGTGTGGAGAAAAGGGAATCCTGGTATACTGTGGGTAGGAATGTTACTTAGTACCGCTCTTTTGGGAAAACAGTATGGAAGCTCCTCAAAAAACTAAAAATAAAATCACAATATCATCCGGCAATCTTACTTCTGGGTGTATATGCAAAGAAACTGAAATCAGTCTGTCTGAGAGCTCACTGCACTTCCATGTTCACCGCAGCATTACTTTCAATAGCTGAAAAATGAATGCAGCCTAAGTGTCCGTTAGTGGATAAATGGATTAAAAACTGTTGTCTATATATATAGTGGAATACTATACAGCCTTTAAAAGAAGGAAACGCTGTCATTTGCAACAACATGAATGAACCCAAAGGACACTATGTTAACGAAAGCCAGACGGAGAAAGGCAAATACCGCTTGTTTTCACTTACATATGGAACCTAAAAGAGACAGATTCACAGAAGCTGAGAGTAGATCGGCAGTTACCAGAGGCTAGGGGTGAACGTAGAGAAGGGGGAGACGTTCGTCAAAGGATGCAACGTTTCGGACAGGAGAAATAAAGTTGTAGTGATCTATTGCACAGCACGGTGACCATAGTTAATAATAATGTATTGACTATTTTAAAACTGCTAAAGTAGTTTTTAAATGTTCTTACTACAAAAAATGATAAGCAGGTGAGGTAGTACAAAGGCTAATGAGCTTGATTCAACCTTTTTACAATGTGTATACAAATGGAAACATCACATTTTATCTTAAATATGTGTACAATTATTATTTCTCGATTTTTAAAAAGTGGAATTACAAACAAAAAGTAGAATAATACTTGATTTTAAAAGTTTATGAGATATATTTAAACCATATTAGAAGAATATTCATATTGTTAAGCATATGTCAATATAAATAAAAATATAAGAAAATGAACTAACTTCCCACTCAAAACTAGAAAAAAACCAAAAGAAAGCACAAAGTAAATTAAAAAAAAGATAAAAGCAGAATTTGATCAGATAGAGAATACAAAGACAAGAGATATAATGAATGACTCAAAACTCTGGTGATTAATAAAATGAAATACACAAACCATTTAAGAAAAAATGGGGAATATAAATAAAATAATAAATGACACAGTAAAAATAAAAGTCATAACAGATGACCTACCCACCTTTATTAAAAAAATTCAGAACATATATGTGTTGGAGAATTTCTTGGGGACATATAATTTACTACCAAAATTGACCCTATTAGGGGTAGAATGCTTAAGAAGGCCATTTTCTATGGAAAACAGAGAAAATTACCAAGGAACTTCTACTCGCCCACACACACACACACACACACACACACACAGAGAGAGAGAGAGAGAGAGAGAGAGAGAGAGAGAGAGACAAAGGGCTCAGGTGCCTTCACAGGGAAATTCTACCAAACATATAAAGATCATGGATCATGCCACTCTGATGCCAAATAAAGTTTTCCAAAACATACAAAATGAAGGAAAACTCACAAATTTAGTTTTAGGAGTAGAAGAATGATTCAACAGAAAGAAATTCAATAATGCAATTTACTGTGGAGAAGAAATTGATGCTCCCCATTGGGTCTGACAAGTTTCAACACCCATTCTTGATTTTTTTTTTTTTTTTTGCTTTTTGAGACGGAGCCTCGCTCTGTCGCCCAGGCTGGAGTGCAGTGGCCGGATCTCAGCTCACTGCAAGCTCCGCCTCCCGGGTTTACGCCATTCTCCTGCCTCAGCCTCCCGAGTAGCTGGGACTACAGGCGCCCGCCACCTCGCCCGGCTAGTTTTTTGTATTTTTTAGTAGAGACGGGGTTTCACCGTGTTAGCCAGGATGGTCTCGATCTCCTGACCTCGTGATCCGCCCGTCTCGGCCTCCCAAAGTGCTGGGATTACAGGCTTGAGCCACCGCGCCCGGCCCATTCTTGATTTTTTAATAAAAACCCTGAAAATAGTAAGGTATGGGCATCTCCTCTGTTTTCTCCTTCTGTCAGTCTGTCTGTCTCCGCAGGAGACCTTTCCAGGATGATCTGGAATAGGAAGAGAGTGCCTATTATCTCCTGCCCTTATCATTTTTACAGAAGGCATTAACCACTGCAGTTAGTCTACAAGACACTTATTGGGGGCATAAAAATTGGGTATGATGAAGTACATCTATTTCTGCTTGCAGATAATATGATAGTAAAACTGGAAAACACTGGAGAACCAGTGATAAAACTAACACAACATTAAGAGAATTCAGAAAGCAAGCAGGATATAAAAATTACATGAAATAATGGAAATGCTTATATTCATGATTAATAAGCAATTAGAGGACACTGGAAGAGAAAATACCATTCAAAATGTATCAAAAAGATAGATAATAGTCTCACAAATGAACTTAATAAGAAGTATGAAAACCCTGTGCGAAGTACCTATGAACAAATAGAAAATGTAATCCTTGTTATTTATAGGATAACTCAATATTATAAAGATGCAGATTCTCCCTCAGTTAATTTAATAGAACCCCAATAAAATATGAAAAAGTTTTTTCTGAAGCTATATATGTTGAGATTAAAGTTAATTTGGAAGAATACATATGTAAGAATACATGAAAATACTGAATAAGATGAACAGCTAGCCCTAGCCCAACCAGATATTAAAACACACACAAAGTCTTTATAATTAACACAATGGTATAAGCAGATTACTCATTAATTAGCTATTGAAAAGAAATACAAAAATAGATCCAGGTATACATGGAAACTTAGCAGATGATAATTATGGTATTTCAAATTAGAGTGACAAAGTTGAACTTTTGAATAAGTAGTGTGGGAAGACCTGGATGGTTATATGGAAAATATTTAAGTTACATCAATACTTTATATGTTACTTAAGACTGTGATTCAAATGGATCAGAGATGTAAGTGTAGAAGATGAAATCACAGAGATACCAGAATAAATCCTGGGCAAACCCTTTTATAACTTAGGGGAAAGTTATCGGGAAAGGTTCTAATTATTTCCCCAAATCCAGATGCAAAAAATATTGATAAATTTGACTCGAGAAACGTGTAAAATTTCATGATCAGTAACATATAACCAAAATCAAAAGACAAAGGATAAATGGGAAGAAATTATTTGCAACTTATGCCACAGAAAAATGCCTGTGACATGTAAAATTTGAGGATAAGATATGAAAAAATTTGATAGAAAATTGTGCAAAGGACAAAAAAGATAATTTGCTAAAATATAAAAGATAGTCCTAAATATTTCTTTTTTTTTTTTTTTTGAGACAGAGTCTCACCCTATTGCCCAGGTTGGGGTGCAATGGCACAATCTCAGCTCACTGCAACCTCCATCTCCCAGGTTCAAATGATTCTCTTGCCTCAGCCTCCTGAGTAGCTGGGATTACAGGTGCCCACCACCACGCCCAGCTAATTTTTGTATTTTTAGTACAGATAGGGTTTTACCATGTTGGCCAGGCTGCTCTTGAACTCCTGACCTCATGATCCGCCTGTCTCAGCCTCCCAAAGTGCTGGGATTACAGGCATGAGCCACCATGCCCAGCTGGTTCTAAATATTTTTAAATGTTCAATATACTCATAATTAACAAAACACAAATTAGAACCATATTGTCATATCACTTTTTACCCCTTAGCTTGGAAAAATCTAGCAAATTTGAAAATTCACTATCGACAAGACTATTGAAAAATAGGTATCATCTTTCATTGATAGTGGGAATGAGAAATGGAGAAAACTTCCCTATGAGAAGGAAATTTGACAATATATGATAAAATTACACATGTACCCTTTGACCTAGAAATCTTACTTCTGGAAATTTACCCTGAAAATACACCTTCAACAGCATAAAAATTGGCATGCACAAAGTTGTATGATTCAGTATTATATGTATTTGCAAAATATTGGAAGCTGTGAAAATACCCCAACAAAGTAGATTAATTTAAACATTATGATATTTACATGCAATAGAATACTATGCAGTTATGTAAAAAGGATAAGTAAGAGCTGCATTAACTGGTGTATTTCCAAGGTGCAATATTGAAGAAGTTGAAGAGTCAGAATGGAAAAGTTTTGTATAGCATGTGATGTTTGATGTCAGAAAGGAAGTAGAATTAGAAAATAGTTATTTGTCTGTTTATTTATGGAAAAAGAAAAATAAACCAGAAATTGATGAAATGTATTATTATGTAGAGGAGGTGTCTGTGTATGTGTATGGCAGAAACAAGTAGAAGCAATGGGGTGGGATGGCACTTCTCGTGATATTTCTTGTTTCATCTTGTACAGTGTTGATTTTTGGGATCATGTTAAAACTTCACGTATTCAAAAATAGAATTAAATCCATAATAATGAGGAAAAGCCCTAAAGTGTAATACAAATAGAAACAAATGAACTCAGCTCCACTTTAAATTAATAGCATAACCACACTGGAGAAAAAAAAACTAAATCAAATAACTTTTGAGCATAGCATTTTGATTACTCTCTTGTATTCTTAGCTTAAAGGGGGAGAGCAGAAACATCTGAAAACACATTCTGAACTCAGCCTAGAGGTCTTCTTTTCATTGTAGCCTGGTTACTGTAATTCTGAAACTAGATCATGTATATTGCACTTTGAGCAAATTAAAAAATATATTAATTTTGTTAAAAATTGGAGGGAAAGTTCAAAGACAAGGAAGGATTTTATGGGTGACATCAGTACATGCTCATTAATTTCTAGTGTGTAATGAAATAGTATTATTATATCATAATATAATGTCCTCTAAAAGGTCTCAAAGCAGTAATACTTCAGAGCAACTAGATTTGTTTTCTAAATATCATTCTCTATTAAAAGGAACCAAGGGGGCCGGGCATGGTGGCTCATGCTTGTAATCCCAGCGCTTTGGGAGGCCAAGGCAGGTGGATCACGAGGTCAGGAGATCGAGACCATCCTGGCTAACATGGTGAAACCCTGTCTCTACTAAATATACAAAAAAGTAGCCGGGGGTGGTGGCGGAGCTTGTAGTCCCAGCTACTTGGGAGGCTGAGGCAGGAGAATGGCTTGAACCCGGGAGGCGGAGTTTGCAGTGAGCCCAGATCAGACCACTGCACTCCAGCCTGGGCGACAGAGCGAGACTCCGTCTCAAAAAAAAAAAAAAAAAAAAAAAGGGGAACCAAGGGGAAATTTTGAATTCAAGGGTAGGGAAAAAGAAAATATGAGTGGCAATCCTGTTGCTCCAGAAAGTAAGTGGGGAAAGAAAGGTAACTAAGTGAGGTGAAGGCTCTGCTAACCAGTTCATATGGGAACCACTTCCCAATGTACGCTTATATCGAATCATCCCCTTGTATGCCTTCAATGCATACTATTTTGTTTGTCTCTTATCCCTCAATAAACCTGGGGAAAATTTAAAATTTTTTCAAGGTAAAAAAATTGAGACAAATGTCAAACAATAAATATTGGGGACATGCTAAATACAGGAGTCAGCTTCAAGAGGCTCCTATTGTCGAAATCTTGGATGATTTGAGAATAACAATAAATAATGACAGTAATGGGTTAAAGTGCATTGAATAAAACAAGAAACCATGAGTCTCTACAGAAAGTAATACTAGAAAAAGAGGAGGAGTGCTTCCTATGATATGATACCAACTAATGAACGTGGAGGAACAGTGAAATTAGAAAATCACCATTTTACAAGCAGCAAGCAAGAATCATCAATGCATGTTGAAACTAAGATAGTTAAACATTTTCAAATAATTTCCCCAAAGAACAGTCAGCCATTTGAAAAGAAAAATAAGTAGCTTGACAGTGGAGACACTGGCAGATTCCAGCTCCACTAAGTGATCAGTGTGACCCACGGTGAGATAAACCGACGTCGTGCATTTCCTACAATAACGCACCAAGAAAAGCAACATCACTTATGTCATATATCTTCCCAAAATGCATAACCTGCATCTGATCAGGAGAAAGACTCACACAGAGGTGCATTCTACAAAATACTTTTGTCTACGGAAACTACTGTGCGGTGAAACATCAAGAACGGCCACAACCTGTTCTGGACTAAAAACAGACCAAGTGGACACAGTAACTAGCAAAATGTGTGATCCTGAATGGGTTCTTGGGCTATATGGGAAAAATGCTATTGAAGGTATTATTGGATCAGTTAGAAAAATTAGACTATGTGCTGTAGATTAGATAATATTATAGAAACTTACAGGATTAGTTTTACAAATTTATTTGTAAACTTGTGAATATTTCCAAGAGAACAGTTTTAAAAATTGGGGGACAATTTAAAAGCTGATCTATCTGGAGATGCAAACAACCTAGAACAGCAATAAATAAACAAATAAATGAACAAATTCAGAGAAGTAACAATAATAGATGTTAAGAAAATAAAAGGCCATAGTAATTTTTTTTAAAGTGATACTGGGGGGCTGGCACAGGGCTGCCATGTTGCATCAGGACAGTAATGATGACACTGAAGACATTTCAGTGTTGGATGCGGAAGAGACAACTAACAAAACAAAACAATCCAAAATCAGATATCCAGCGGCCTCACTTTTCCAGTTATTCTTTCGAGTCAGTGCAGTTGTGGTCTATCTTCTTTGCAAATTGGTCAGCAGCAGTTTTACTGCTTGTATGGTGACAATTATCTTGTCGTGTGACTTTAGGGCAGTGATGAATGTCACAGGTGGACTAGTGGTGGGTCTACAGTGTTGGAATCACATGATGAAGATGGAAAGAGCCACTGGGTGCTTGAGTCCAGAAAGGCATCCTCTCGGGAGGACGAACCTGTTTCAGAGGCTGAATCGAACCTTTTGGTTGAGACTTAATGCCTGTCCAGTGCTGTGGGTGATATATTTCTTTTGTGGCCTCTTCTCCTTCAGGGTAGCTAGCCGTGGTTATCATGGGTGTGGTGCTACAAGGTGCCAACCTATATGGCCACATCAGGTGTAAAGTAGGCAACAGAAAGAACGTAACAGCATGGGTCCCTCATACTTGGAAGGCAGTTTTTAAGACAAAATGCTGAAGATGATCAGACTTTGTGAACGGAGAGAGAATGCGTATGTGCTTTGTTACATTGGGGAACAACCAAAGAGATTGTTGACTCTGAACATTTTAGACCTCAGTCCATGATGCAACAAGGAGTGGTGGCTTTGTTTTTCACTTAAAAACTGTAGTTAAAGCAAAGCAAAGTCGTTTCCTTATTAAGGTTTTATACCCTTTCCAGTAGTTGGGGCTAGAAGGCATGTTGTCACTGGAGACACTGCCAACATTTGTTTTATGGTGTACATAAAATATACACATAGTCATGTAATATCAATATATTCCAAACTAATGAAAGTGTGTTTATTTACATATGTAATGGAGCACTTTGTATTTTGGTCCATAGAACATAGAAGGATGTTCTTAGTCTGTCTCAAGCTCTGTGTGTTTACATATTATTTCTGTAGATTATTTTCAGAAGTTAGTTTTGCTTCCACAGTAAGAGTGAGCAGCTTGGCTCATGTACACCTCAGAAATTATTGCTAATTTTTAATATATACTTCATGTTGAAATTTCTTAGACATACACAAGAAAGTAAACACCACATTCGGCCCAGCGATGTTAACTAGTTTCTAAAATGTTATTTATTTTTATTTGTAACGAGCCATTTACTTAAGTTTATGTAAAGGGATACTTTATGCTTAAGGGATAGCAGAGGTGGTTGCTGTTCTATTTATTGTATAGAAAACATGGCCAGATTTTACTTTCCAACTTACTGGAAGCTCTTCCGTGGACCTTGAGCTAATACAATATATCTTTTGTCACCAAAAGAGTATTATTCTTATGTCATAATGAGAACAATAATTTATGTGCTTGGCATAATAAATGCCTAAAAGACATTTTATTTTATGACTGTATTCTTTGTCTTGCTATAATGGGGATATTGTAAATCATGTATTTGTATAATATTGACAGTATGTATTAAAGCAATAGGTGTAACGGTAAACAAAAACATAAAAACACAAAAAGAGCTTCTACAAATAAAAAGGCCAACAGTCTAGTTTTAAAATGAGCAAAAGACTTAAACAACGCTTCATAAAAGAAGATATTCCAATGGCTGGTAAAAATTTGAAAGAAGTTCTATGAAATCAAAACCAGAATGAAATACCAGAATGGCAGGCTGGGCGCTGTGGCTCATGCCTGTAATCCCAGCACTTTGGGAGGGCCGAGGCGGTGGATCACGAGGTCAAGAGATCAAGACCATCCTGGACGATATGAAGAAATCCCATCTCTACTAAAAATACAAAAAAAAAAAAAAAAAAATAGCTGGGCATGGTGATGCAGGCCTGTAGTCCCAGCTACTCGGGAGGCTGAGGCAGGAGGATTGCTCAAACTCAGGAGGCGGAGGTTGCGGTGAGCCAAGATCGTCGAGACTCCGTCTAATAATAATAATAATAAAGAAATATCAGAATGGTGACAAAAAGAATGGCAAGGCCACATTTCATCAAGGGTATACACCAGAACTCATTCATGGCCAATGTGTGATAAACGTAACTGCTTTAGAAATCTCTGTAGTAATATTTATTACCACTAAACGCATTGCCTTCCTTGTGATCTGGATATTCTGTTTTCAGTCAGATAACCAAGAGAAATGAACACATATATCCATCAAAAGACAAGAGTATTCATGTCAGCTTTATTCATAACATCCCGAAGTTTCAAACAACCCAAATATCCATTGGCATAGGAACAAATAAATAGCGTGTGGTGTATTCACACAAAGAACTATCGTGCACAGCAGTAAAAAGTAATGAATGACTGGTAATGTAGCCATAAGGGTACATCTCACAGACACTGCACTGCGTGAGAGAAGCCGGAGGTTAAATGGATAGTACTGCATGACCACATCTATGCAAACTGCAAGACGAGGCAAAACTAGGCTTCTGTGGCCAAAGGCTGAATAGTTGGTTACCCAGTATCGGTACTGACTTGAAGATGGCCCAGCCACTGGGAATTACATAATTATGTATTTGTTATATATAATAATCCAGGTGCTATACATATGCTATTCATATACATACGGTATACACATGCCAAATAGTTCACTGAGCCATACTTTTAAGATGGGTGCATTTTTGTTGTGTGTGTATTATCCCTTGACAGTGCTGTTTTGAATGACAAGGGAAGGGCGCTTTTTCAAAATATGAAACCACGAAACATGTAGCCCAGAAGTACAGTTTTGGGAGTGGGAGGGATGTTTCTCAAAGCAGAGCTCGGGGCAGCCACGGAGCAGCGGATGCGCGGTGAGGGGCGCGTGGGCAGCCGGGCGGCTCCGTGGCCTGGGAACTGAAAGGCGCTTCCTGGCAACGCTGCCAGGGTCCCGCCGCCCCCGCCGAGGTGCAGCCCGACCCGCCGCTGCGCGGGCAGCCCAGGTCTTCCCCAGAACCTCCAGAGCCGAGGACCCAGCGCCAAGCCAGGAGCAAAGCAGCGCGCCAGGCTGGAGCTGTTCGTCACTACGGCCGCGTCTGCGCTTCGGTTTTGAGCACCGATCAGTTACCTAACCTCTTAGGACTAACAGCCAGTCTTCTGGTGGCGCTCGCTTTCACCTACTTTTTATTTCCCTTTCTATTCCTGCGAGCTAGGGGGAGCAAGTGTAAATCCCGCCCGCTTCTCCCGGGCTGAAGATGGAGAGGCTGAGGCGGGTTGGAGAGTGCACACTGCGCATGCTCCGCAGAGCATCCCCGCAGGTCGACCGGGGCGAGGGAGCTACATGAAAGCCTGTGGCTTCTGCTTTGAACAGTCTTAACCTTGCATTTTGCTTTCACACTTAACGCCTAGAAAGCTTGCTTTGATTTTTCCCCAACCTTCCAGTTCATTTAGCTTTAAAAAACAAAATCTCCTTCCAGGAAGAGGGGAGGGGCTTTCCAAGGTAAAATGCTCAGACGTATCAAGTTGAGCTACTCAGTCTAATAAATGAAGCAAAGCATTCCAAAGGCCAGAGGGGATCACCTTGCATTCATCCATAATAGCACGTTGAAATATGCAAGAAAGGAAAAGAATAAAGAGCATAGGGATGTAAAAACAGTATTGCATTTTCTTGTCCACTCATTGAATTGTAAAAATAGTAATAACAACAACTCTGAGGACACTTCTTATTTACTGATATTTTACAAAATCACTCAAGTAACAGTCTATTTCTATTATAAACAACTTGTGAATATTTTAACTCATGCTCAAAAAAATAAATAATACGGTAAGGAGTCCACAACTTTCATCAACTAGCCAAACAACAAATGTCTGCTGAGCTCCTCCTCAGGAAGGCAGTATGGTATCGTGATTAGGACTGAAACATTGGAGCCAACTGCCTGGCTTTTAACATCCTCAGTCTACTAGCTGTGTGACCTTGGGGTAAGTGACTTAACTTCTCTGTGCTTTTTCTCTAGATGCAAAACGGAAATAATGTTGTGAGAGTTGCCCTGGTCCATCTTATGTGATCAATGTCGGATGATTATTTTTGCTTATGTTCCTATTACTGTGTTAAGAAGGCAAGCACAAAAGAATTGTTTCTATTTGCAGCATTCTTGCAGCACACTCAGGCGCGGTGGCTCACGCCTGTAATCTCAGCACTTTGGGAGGCCGAGGCGAGCAGATCAGTTGAAGTCAGGAGTTCCAGAAGAGCCTGGCCAACATGGTGAAACCCTATTTCTACTAAAAATACAAAAATTAGCCAGGTGTGGTGGTGGGTGCCTATAATCCCAGGTACTCAGGAGGATGAGGCACGAGAATCGCTTGAACCTGGGAGGTGGAGGTTGCAGTGAGTCCAGATGACACCACTGCACTCCAGCCTGGGCGACAGAGTGAGACTCGTCTCTTATGTGGAGATGACATATTTCTATAAGCAATGAAGGAACAATAAATCATCATCTAATTGATTTTTAAAGTACTCAGATTTCGGCACAGAAAATTACAGATTAGGGCAGAGTATGATAAATGCTCATATTCCCCTGAAGCCTACAGGTGTGGTACAGGTGTTGGAGATGGAAGAATGCAAGCGTCAGAGTCTTCATGAAAGAGGGGACCTTATAGGCCATGTGCACCTAAGTAGGAGGGATGTGCTGGGCAGAGGAAGATGAGAATGCCAGAAAGAGTCCTGGAAAGGGGGGAGCTGGGCGAGTTCAGCACCGCACAGAGACAGAAAGGTGATGCCAGGGAGATGACAGCTCCACTGTTGAAAAACAATATTGTCATTAACAACTGCACTCCACTCCACTTCATGCCTATCCAGAAACGAGGGGGAACACACCAGAGGAATACAGGCCCATGCCACCATGCTCAGCTAATTCTTTAGTATTTTTTGTAGAGACAGCATTTTTGCATACTACCCAGGCTGGTCTTGAACTCTTGGGCTCAAGTGATCCGCCTGCCTCGGCCTCCCAAAGTGCTGGGGTTACCGGCGTGGGCCACTGTGCCTGGACGAACAAAGCTATTTGACAATATTAAAGAAACAGTTATCACACCCTTACATAAATCTATGAATAGCACTTACAAAATATTTTCTAAGAATTTTTTGGAAGTGATAGAAATGTAAGATTCTTAGTGGATTTGCTACACTGTTGAGATTGCAATACTTACATGGTGTAAGACTAACTTTCTGAATGATTATGACAAATTAAATCGTAAATGCCATTTTTGGTTTTCGGAATATGAAAATACATGGGATGAGGCGCACTTCATGCTTCCGCCAAACGGAATGTCTTTGGTTTCTTGCCTTAGGATCTACCTAGCTCCTACCTTTAACATTCCTTTCTACCTCTACTGTTTATTGCTACGTGTTAGTCTCTCTTTTCTGTAAGAAAGGCATAAATCTGGAGTGCTTTTTTCCAAATATTCCCGCAGAAAGCCACCTTTCCAAGCACAGAATCTTACCAGTGCCCAGGAGTTCAGCCGACTTAGCACGAAGAGTGCGATGAAAGGGCTGCTTTCAGCAAACCGTCTCGACCCTGGGCGACGGCGGCCACGGGAGGTCAGGGAGCGCTGGAGGAAACCTGCACGGGGTAGAAACGGCCGGAGGAAGGCGGAGCGCGGGCTGGCTCTCAAGGTGCCCACCCCGGGGACCTCTCTTCAGGCTCCCTGCGGGATCCCCAGCCTCCCCTCCCCCTCGGAGCTCCGCCCCCTTCCTGGCCTCAAACTCCGAGTCCATTCAAACCTCGCCTTCCTCGCCCTGCGCGTTGTCAGGCGTGTAATTGGGGAAACTCCTCCCCGCCGGGACCGCCTCAGAGGCGCTGCCAGAGGACAGCCGCCCGCCTGCCCCCGCCTCTCCGCGCGGCGACCGCACAGCGCTCACAGCCCGGCCTGGGCACCCGCGCCCGCTCGCTGCTCCAGGCGGGGTGGGCGGCGCCGCGCCAGGGGGTCCCCGGCGCCCATTGCTCCCCCACCCGGCTGCGCGGACCGGCGCCACTGTGCGGGCGGGGGCGGCGCGCCGCGAGGGGCCGGCGTCCCGTGTGCGTCCCGTGTGCGCCCCGCGGGGGCGCGGCCAGCGCCGGAGTAGACTCCTGTCCCGCCCGCCGCCAGCAGCCTCGGAGGAAGCCGGGCCAGAGAGGGCCGGCGGGGACGAGGTCCGCGCTGCAGGAAGCCGCGCCCGGCCGAGGCCCCGAGCTCCACGGCACCATGGCCCCGAAGCTGCTGCTCCTCCTCTGCCTGTTCTCGGGCTTGCACGCGCGGTAAGTGGCGCGGGGGCCGCATCCCCGGAGGCCCCGAGCTGGGCGACAGGGCGGCGGGGGGCGCTGTCTGTCGGAGTCCCTGGCGCGCCAGCCGTCGGCTGGGCTGCGGCACGGCGGGCCGGGAGGGGACGGGAAGTCGGCCCACACCTCACCTGTCCCAGCTCCCTTAGACTGCTTTCTCCTCTGCAGCCGGGAGTGTGGGGACTCAGATTAATGGCTCGTCTCCTGAGGCTTTTAGGATCTGGTGATTTTAAGGGGTTTTGAAAACCAGGATCATGGGGCAGGGGCCATTTCTGGCTCCTTACCGACCCCTAATTCCCACCTCAGCTGTTTCAGGGGGCTCTCACACACACACTTTGGCTGACATTCTCTGTCATTTCCATCACTCTGAAATTTCCAAGAACCCGGGAACCGTGGTTCTAACTGCCCAGTTTAGACCGGGCTGGAAAGAGCTAATGCATTGGAGGCAGGTGCGGGGGGATTGGGACCAGGTGGGCAGCAGAAAGCCCTGCTTGTCTGAGAGGACTCCCCTGCCAGGTCCTGCAAACACACACACACACACACACACGCACACCTACCTACCTTCCAGATCAGCCACTTTCACACACAGGAACACACGCACTCCCACCCCCATAAAGCACGCATGTTGAAATGGATAATAAGGCTTCTGCCTGGTAATGTAAGAAATTATCTCACCATAAATTCCGCAACCTTCCTCCCAGCACACCAGCCAGCTAATGGGAGCTTAGAACCACTCCAGAGGAGACTAAGAGGGCGCATGAGGATACGAAGACAGTGGGACCCAAAGGGTTAAACCCTGTTGCTGTAAACACAACTGGAGATTCTGGGTTTAGTTTCTTTAATTCTGTCTCTCTGGCTGGATCTCTGGCCAGAACTTGCCGATTGCCCTGTGATTTAAAAATCGGAGCAGTGTCTGGCCTTCCCCTTTTCCCACCCTAGGAAGCTCAGCGTGCCCCTAGCCCCTAAACCCTCTTGTTTTGACGCTTCTCCATTTCCTGGCTCTGGGAGCCAGAGAATCAGAGGGCGTCCTTGCGCGCACAAGCCTGGCCACCATCAGGCCTTTTCATTCATATTTGTGAACTCTCAAGGAGCTAGGAAGACACATGAATAAATCCTACTAAACATCAAGGGGCCCCCAGTTCTCACTCCTGAACTGGGCAGAGGAGCTTACCCTGAGGGAGGAAGCCCTGGCCGTCCCCCTTGCCACTGCTCCTCTTTGCTGAGTTGAGTGTGGAAGCCGACTCCACCGGTGACTCACCGGCAACTCTTTCAAAGAGACAGAGCACTCCTTGGGCCTTTCAGCTGAAGTTTCTTTCTATCTAAAGAGGCAGCTGGTGAAAGAGATGGAAATATGCTTTCTGAGGTTGCTTATTCCTGGTTGTGTCTCTGTTTAGAGGCAGAGAGGGAGGTAGACAGCACCGGGCGTAGCGTTGAGGCCCGCAGTCACATCTCTGCCACCTTTCTATTGCCACCAACTCAAACGAGTGACCGGCCCTTCGGGTTCAGTAATCAACTGTTTAGATCTCTGGATTCTTAACATTCTAAAAGAAGCACAGACTATCGTCCTCACTACTGCATGTGCTTAGGAAAATACCTTAGCCTCTGCCTTAAAACAGTCCTGTTACTGGGGATTCCCAAATATACGCAGAATCTCTTGGGATTCTTCATCCTTCCATTCTGCGAAGACAGACATAATGATTTTCATTTGTTCTGTATTTGGGTTGGTTTCCCAGCTTTCATAATAGAGCTTGCAGATCAGTTAAAAAATCCAAATTTTATACTAACTTTATTGCTATATGCCTCTTCTTTGAGAGTGTCTTTGTTCTCTGAATGGGTTGTACAGACATGTGAAGCAATCTGATGTGCAGTGTCATCTTTCAAAACTGTTTTGAATTCGGAGGGGGTTCTCATTTGCACTCTGAGTTCCTTCCTGCTGTGGAAGTTCCTTGGATGAGGGTCTGATGTCTGTGCTTTGTGGTGATGGCTCAGCAGCTCCCGAGGAGGGGGCCTCCCCATTTTGACACCCATGGGCTTCATAAAACGCACCGATTCCCACTCAGACCTTGGTGATGCCTTAACTGCTTTCTGAGGTTTAGGAACTCCTTTTAATGTTTAAAAATACTTCAGACTTTTTCTCGGTCCTTCTGCTTTAAGCAAAGGTGTAAGACATGAAGATAAGATCTGAGGGTTGAGTTGTTTTTTGACAATGACAATACATCACTGATTTATTTTTAAGAAAAAGCTAATTGCAGTAATGATGTTTAGGATCCAACAATGCAAGTAACAGTGCTCATAAAGACTATATATAATTCACTTAGAATTTAGGGAAAGAAAATATTTCTGTATTATCCACATTCTAATGGGTCCTCTGAGATGAGATTTCGTTTTCATGAAAGCAAGGATTTTCCTGTGGGCCTGGTGGTCTGGCACTAGCAATGTGAGGCTTCTATTTCATTTTCAGGATTTGAGGGAGAAGGGTGCTCACAGCCCAGGGACCTAGAGCATCTCGGCCTCACTCTTCCCACTGCCTACCCAACCAGGTTACACAGCTGGGGCCCTGATATGCCTGCTGAAGGGGTGGAAGAGAACGTTTCTGCTTGCTTTTTCTTGGTCCCCCTCACTGCCACCTGTACTGGCCTCGAAGGAGGAAGCTCTTGCAATTTCAGGAAAACCCTCTCATCGCCACTAGAGGGAGAATTAGACTTATTAGAATACCTGTAAGTAGCTGGAAGTAATTTTCAAAAACGAAGGCTGCGTATACAGAGAATGATGAAAAGCTGGTTACTGTGCTCGGTTTGTGTGTGTGTGACTATCAGGGCCATAGACAATAACAGACTGTGGAGTCTGTGGTCTGGCTCTGTAGTGGTGGGGGTAGGAGAGGGGAGGCGAATGGGAGGGGAGGGGAAGAAGAGAGAGGGGAAGAGACAGAGACAGCAGAGAGAGGGAGGAAGGCCCCTGGGCTGAATCGCCAAGTGTCCTGAGCATGTTGTGCCAGATTCTGCTGAGATGAGTTACCAGCCTCTCCTCACTGCTCCAGATGCCCTTGCTCTGTAGTGATCTGCCCTGTCCTGTGGGCAGTGCTTGATTCCCAGCTATCTAAATGCTTCAACCTGCTCTTTAAGTTTTAAAAAAATTTTGCAAGATGATAAAATTAACATTTCTGATAATACTCCTGATGACACAAAATATTTTAATTTTAAAATTTATTATTATTATTATTATTATTATTGTTTGAGATGGAGTCTTGCTCTGTTGCCCAGGTTGGAGTGCAGTGGCACTATCTCAGCTCACTGCAACCTCTGCCTCCTGGGTTCAAGCAATTCTCCTGCCTCAGCCTCCCGAATAGCCAGGACTACAGGCATGTGCCACCATGCCCAGATTTTTTTTTGTATTTTTAGTAGAGACAGGGTTGCACGCTGTTGGCCAGGCTGGTCTCGAACTCCTGATCTCAGATGACCCACCCACCTCAGCTTCCCAAAGTGTTGGGATTAGAGGCGTGAACCACCATGCCCGGCCAGATGACATGAAATATTTTAGAGTAACATTTAAAATTCTGTAGTATTACTTGTAAATGTTCACTTTTATAAATAATGAAATGCAACATATTCCTTACTGAATATGTGCCCCACATTTAAAAGTTCCTATCTATCATGAATATCAAATGTGCGTAAAAATCAACAGCAATGTATAGTTTCTGTGGATGATTTAATTTAACCTTCTAGCCAATAGGTACTCAAGGAATAGAATTACAGTTTAAGATCAGCGTAGGAAAAACGTAAGTGGGGAAGTCATTCTTTGAGACATATGCCGTATACTCATTGTCAAGATCTCTCGTTTATGTACATGCTCATCTAGGTTTAGACTATCTGGCCAACACTCTAGTCTACATTATGGCTAGTTAACACACTTTAAAAGACTCATGTATATATTACATAAGTATGCATATGTGTATATATGAAGACCTAAATTCAGTAGCAAAAATGAACGTGAAAATTTTTTTTTAAATTAACATCTTGTGAATTATAGATAATTTAGACAATTCTCAAACTTAAGTTCAAGAAACTCACATCCCAGAGCACAAGTGTCCTGACATGACACTGACATTCTGGCTCCCATCTGGGAAGCTAAACAGAAAAGAGTTCGTATCCAGTCAGGACAAATCTGCCTCCGTGCAGTTTTCGATTCTTTTTATTCTCTTCTGTGAAGAGAAAGTTACTAAAGCATGCACACTGACAAACTAGAAAGGAAAAGGTTGGTTTATTTCACATGCTTTCTTGCTGGGGTCAATGGTAGTCTGCCTGGAAATGCTGCTTTAAGGCAGAAAGAGACTGTCTGCTCTCTAAGCCCACGTGACTATAGTGTTGAGATGGCCTCACTCATTGAGAAAACCAGCTTGTCAAGTACAAGTGTGTGTCAATTATAAACCAATTTTTTTTTTTTAAACCAAAAACTGGGCCGGGCGCGGTGGCTCACGCCTGTAATCCCAGCACTTTGGGAGGCCGAGGCGGGCGGATCACAAGGTCAGGAGATCGAGACCATCCTGGCTAACACGGTGAAACCCCGTCTCTACTAAAAATACAAAAAATTGAGCCAGGAGAATGGCGTGAACCCAGGAGGCGGAGTTTGCAGTGAGCCAACATTGTGCCACTGCACTCCAGCCTGGGCGATAGAGCGAGACTCCGTCTCAAAAAAAAAAAGAACAAAACAAAACAAACAAACAAATGAAAAAAAAACCAAAAACTACAGAACCAAAAAAATAAAAAAATAAATAAAAATAAAAAAAAATTAAAAAGTAAAACTAGCTAGTCATCCTGAGGCCTCTCCATTCAGGCACCCCTGTCAGTGCGTGTCACCCGGGAGAGGAGGCTGTCCAGCTCATCTCTGCACAAAACAAGCTCAGAGATGCCCAGGCGTTCACTGAGACTCATTTACTAAGAAGTCAGAATGTTGAAGATGTATTCGAAAGCTTGGTTTTTCATGTCTGCGTTAGCCTGCTGTGCAGAAGATGAATCGGTTTGTGTGGACCGAGGCGTGTAAGATTGCCAGAGGGTCTTCACTAGTCACCTGCAGACATCTCTGTCCTTGCTTCCAACCTGAGTGCCGGCAAAGCAGACCCCCTCACACTGTCCAAGTGTCTAGACCCCCAGATTCCCGCCTCCAAGAGAAGCACAGAGTCAGACTCAACTATTTTGAATGAGTCCAGTCTGCAAAAGCTAATCTCACCTTCAAGTAAAATGAGGTCTTGATGGTTAGGGGTGGAAACAACATGATACAATCACCGTATGGAAAACCTCTAGAAGGTTTGTGCCTTGGCCTTCACAGTCTCTCAGGGTGGATTCAAGGGTTGTGTTGCCTGCTGGTTAGCCCTCTGGTATTGTTTACCTGCCATGTTGTCTGTAGTTTAACTGGGATGGGGGATGGTCTTGTGACATTTAATAAAAACGTACCTTGTTAATAGCAGTAGCATTCTTCTTATGGAATCATTCCTATTTTGTGTTTCTTTCTTTTTTAAAAAAAATTTTCGGGGTTTCACATGTGTGGTTGGGCTGTGGGTACTGGGGACTTTCTACCCCTTTCATGATACTTGGATAGGACAAACTTAGGCTCTTCCTAGAGCCATTGCTGCCACTTACTTGTCGCATTTTTGTGCTATAACTCCAGGTCCAGAAAGGTGGAAGAGGATGAATATGAAGATTCGTCATCAAACCAAAAGTGGGTCTTGGCTCCAAAATCCCAAGACACTGACGTGACTCTTATTCTCAACAAGCTGCTAAGAGAATATGATAAAAAGCTGAGGCCGGATATTGGAAGTGAGTGTTGTTTCTTGTTATTCTGATAGAAAAATATTCTGCAGTGATAGGTTTTAAAGGTTTTACTTTTGAGTAATTGTAAATTCCAAGAGGATGGCAAAGGCAGTACAGAAAGGTCTCTTGTACTTGTCACACAATAGATAACTTAGTGGGATCCCAAACCAGGAAACTGACATTGGTGCCATTCAGGAGCATGGCTCTGTGTCATTTTACCCCATGTAGGCTTATGTAACTATCCTTGAAATCAAGATACAGAACCCTCATCAAGCGAAAGTGGATCTTGTATTCCCCTTGCTATCCCTTTACTGTCACATCTGCTTCCTTCCCCCCAATTTCTAACCATTGTCAGCCTCAAATTTGTTCAATTTGTTCTTTATTTACTTTTTATTTATTTACTTTTTGCCACTTTGAGAATGTTACATATATGGAATCATTGGCCTTTTGAGACTGGCTTTTTTTTTTTTTTTCCAGCAAAATGATTTTGAGATTCATTCAGGTTGTTACACCTGTCAGTAGTTTGTTCTTTTTTACTGCGGAATATTTGTTCATGGTATGAGTGTATCACAGCTTCTTTAGCCATTCATCTATTTGGGAACATTTTGATTGTTTCCTGTTTTTGTCTATTGCAAATAAAATGACTGAGCACATTTGTATACAGGTTTCTATGTGAGCATAAGATTGTATTTTCTGGGATAAATGCCCAGGAGTACGATTGCTGGGTTGTATGGCAGAGTATGTTTAATTGCTTAAGGCACCGTCTTATACACTATTTTTCGTTTCCACCAGCAATATCTGAGAGATCCAGTTTCTTTGTGTCCTCACCAGCAACTAGTATTTCCACTGTTTTTTATGTTAGCTGTTCTACTAGGTGTATATTTAATAGGTTGATATCTCATTGTTGTCTTAATTTGCATTACCCTAATTGTTAGTGATACTGAACTCCTCTTTTATTTATTTATTTTTTTTTCATCAGTATATCCTTCTCATTGAATTGTCTCTTCATCTTATTTGCCCTTTTAAAAATTGGATTATTTGGTCTTATTTTATTTTTTTACTGCTGAGATTGAGAATTCTCTATATATCCTAGGTATGATCCTTTATGTCAGATCCATAGCTTGCTTTTAATCCTTTTAATAGCATCTTTCACAGAGGAAAAGTTTTTAATATTGACAAAATCCAATTTTATTGATTTTTCTTTTATGGAGCATGCTTTTAGAGTATTGTCTAAGAATTCTGTATGAAGCCCTAGCTCTTGAAGATTTTCTCCTTTGTGTTCTTCTGAAAGTTTTATAATTTCATCCCTTACAGTTTAATTTGTTAACTGTTTTGATTTTTATATAAAATCAAAATGTAAGATTTAGATCTAATTTATTTTCCCCCACCCTCCATGGATGCCCAATTACTCCAGCACCATTTGTTGGAGAGACTATCCTTCCTTGACTGAATTGCTTTTATGAAGTTGTCAAAAATCAGCTGACTTGACTGGTGTGGGTTATTCCTGGTTCTTTGTTTCATTCTGTTTTATCTGTGTGTCTGTCACTCTGTCTATACCCACATTTTTTATTACCATAGCTGTATTATGTCTTCAAATTTTTCAAGTAATTCAACCTCTTCATTCCTCCTTTTCAACATTAACTCATCTTAACTTCTTATAGTTCATATGCTTTTCGATATAAATTTTAGAATAACTTTTTCTGTAACTACAGAAAAATTCTGCTGGGATTTGGTAAAAGTTTGTTAAGTGTAGGTATCAATCTGGAAAGAACTGGCATCTCTACTATGTTGCATCTTCCAATCCGTGCATATGATAGGTCTTTTCATTATTTAGACCTTCTTTATGTTCTTATATCATTATATCAGTGGTTTCTAGTTTTCAAGAGATATGTTCTGAATGTATTTTGTTAGATTTATGACAAAGTATTGTGTTTTGGAGTGATTGTGAATAGCACTGTATTTTCACATTTCATTTCGCCTGTGTTAGTTGCTAGTATAGTAAATACAATTGATTTTGGTATGTTGATGTGTTCTCTGACTTGCTGAACTTATTAGTAATAGAAGTTTGGGACTTTTTTTTGGTTTTGTTTTGGTAGGTTCCTTGGCATTTTCTATGTACACCATCATTGTCATCTGCAAATAGGGAGAGTGTTCATTCTTGCTCTCCAATCTGGGTATCTTTTACTTATTTTTTCTTGCCTGTTGCCCTGGCTAGAACTCCCAGCACTATGTTGAACAGCAGTGGTGTGAATGGACATCTCTGTCTTGTTCCAGATCTTGGGGCAAAGCCTTCAGTCTTTTCCCATGAAGTGTGGTATTAGCTGGCGGTATTTTGTACATGTTCTTTATCCACTTGAGAAAGTTCTGTCTATTCCTAGTTTTCTGATACATTAAAAAAAAGTTTCACGATACTTAAAAAATCATGAATGGGCCTTGAATTTCACCAAAGGCTTCCTTTTACTGCATCAGTTGGTATGATTATATGATTATTTCTTCAGTCTGTCAATACGGTGGATTATATTAATTGATTTTCAAATATTGAATCAGTATGGTATCCCTGGAGTAAATCCCACTTAGTCATGGTGTTTAATAATACTCTTTTAAGGCCGGGCGCGGTGGCTCAAGCCTGTAATCCCAGCACTTTGGGAGGCCGAGACGGGCGGATCACGAGGTCAGGAGATCGAGACCATCCCGGCTAACACAGCGAAACCCCGTCTCTACTAAAAATACAAAGAATTAGCCAGGCAAGGTGGCGGCGCCTGTAGTCCCAGCTACTCAGGTGGCTGAGGCAGGAGAATGGCATAAATCCGGGAGGCGGAGCTTGCAGTGAACTGAAATCCGGCCACCGCATTCCAGCCTGGGCAACAGAGCGAGACTCCGTCTCAAAAAAAAAAAAAAAAAAAAGTCTTTTAAAAACCTCCTTTTGTATATTGCTGAATTCTATTTGCTAATATTTTGTTAAGGATTTTTGCATTTCCGTGTTTAAGGGACTATTTTTTCAGTCTTGGGTAATAGGAGCTTTATACAATGGGTTGGGAAGTACTCCCTCATCTTCGGTTTTCTAGAAGAGATTATATAAGGGTTTGTGTTGATTCTTTAAATGTTTGATAAAATTCTCCAGTGATGCCCTCTGGGCCACGAGATTTCTTTTCTGGGAGTTTTTTTCATTTCCTTAGTAAGTCTATTCAAATGATCACTTTCATATTAAAGTTGTGGTGATTTTTTCAAGAAATTGATCCATTTCTTTTAAGTTGTCAAATTTATGTGTTTAGCATTGTTCATGATATTCCCTCATCATCTTTTGTGATGTCTGTAGGACCTCTAATAATATCCCTGCTTCATTTCTGATACTGGTAACTGGTGTCATCTTCCTTTTTTTGTCAGTCTTGCTAGAGGTTTATTTTATTGACCTTTTTAAAGAACCAACTTTTTGTGTGGTACTTTTTCTGTTATTTTTGTTCCCAATGACATCAGTTTTGCTTTTATACTTATTATTTCCTTTATTTTTCTTGCTTTGGGCTTATTTTGGTTTTCTTCTTTTTGAAGTAGAACTTAGAGTCTTTGATTTGAGACTATTATTTTCTTATGTAAGGAACTTTTCCTTTCTGTAATTCTTTAACTTCATCCCATGAATTTTGTTATGTCATATTTTCATTTTTATTCAGTTCAATGTGTTTTTAAATTTCCCTTGAAATTTTTTGCTTTAACTCATGAATTATTTAGAAGCCTGTTTCATAGGGGAACAGCAGACACTGGGGCCTATTTGAGGGTGGAGGATTGGAGGAGGGAAAGGATCAGGAAATATAACTAATGGGTACTTGGCTAATTACCTGAGTGATAAAATAATGTGTACAACAAACCTCCATGACATGAGTTTATCTATATAAGAAATCTGCACATGTACCCCTGAAGTTAAAATAAAAGTTTAAAAAAGAAACAAAAAAAACAAGCTTGGTCTCATAGAGAACTTTCATCCCAATAAGGACGTGATTTTTCAACTGAAAAACATTCCCAAATTTTACTCTTGAAGAGGGAGATCGATCATTGTGTTTTAGGTTTTGAAATGGAATTGTTTCCAAATTTTGACTTTTGTGAATAAAACTGCTGTGAACATTTCTGTACAAAAAAAGAGAAGTGTGTTTTTAGTTTCCAAGTACTTGGACATATTCCTATTGTATGTTACAGATTTCTAACCTGATTCCACTATGATCAGAGAATATACTCTGTATGAGTTTAATTCTTTTAAATGTGTTAATGTTTGATTTGCCATCCAGGATATGGTCTATCTTGACAAATGCTCCATGGCCTTGAAAAGAGTATGTATCCCGCCATCAATGGATGGACTGGATCCTGTTGTCTGAATGTGTTGTTCAGTTCTATATCCTTGCCTATTTTCTGTCTAGTTTTCTATGGATTATTTGAATAGATTGACAATTGATAGATCAAAAAGTAGATTCTGACCCAAGAGAGGAGTGGTATATTTGGCCAGGAGGGAAGTGGCACATACAATTGCTGGTACAGGCACTCACAGGCCTTGTGGTGACCGTAAGAGGAAGGGGGGATTGCAGCAGACACACCATCGGTGGGATGTGCCTGACTGTGGCTTGCTGTTTCTCTTCCGGGAGGCTCCACTGCCTGACAGCTTGCTAGTGCTCACACTGCTCAGGCACACTGTCCCTCCATTTTTCCAAGCCCAGGACTCCAGCATGTCTGTAGCAGGATCTAGAACTATGCTGGTTCCAATAGCCATAGAATTTCAAAATTCATGTGTGTAGTGTGCGAGACTGTGAAGATGCGTGTCTAGTGCAGTGTTGGAGAAATGTCGTCCTTCATGCCTCAGTCGCCTCTCCTGTGCAATGAAGGAGAGGGACTAAAATGACTTTTAACTTTCCTTCCAGCTTTAAAATATTTAGTCAGTGAGTGATATATCTAAATTCCCATTGCACAAGTTCACAAATTCAATTGTCATCATGGTGTTTGCATCCTAATTAGATAGAAAATCTTTCCAGTGTGAAAAGTGTGTGGCAATTCTGCATTTATATGGAAAGAGATGCTTTAGAATATGTTACCAGTTTCCTCCTTGATTGTCAGATGCTGCTCAGTCAGAGAGCAAAGATACACAAGACTGGTTCCTTGCCTCTCTGGATAAGCTAAGTCCAGTTGGAAGTTCATGTATCCTGTGGTAGGCTACAGGGAAGCATCTTCCTCGTGGTATCACTGGACACCCTGTGGGTCCCCTGAGGTAGAAAATTGCAAATGGGGGGACAGTGGGTGAGCTCCAACCCACTGTCTTCAAACCCAGATCTCTCTGGCTCTACAGCAAGATGATTTGACCATTGCATTATGTGTAGAAAACTCAAGGCAAGCCTATTCAAAAATATTCCCCGCACCCCGGCAATGGAGCGCTTGCAAGAAGATATACCAAGGTGCTGCCATGTGCAACAGGCAAGCGAAATTCACAGTCCTAGAGATTTTATTTTTCCATTGTGTACACAAGGAATTGTGAATTTCCCAAATAAAACAGCATATGTATACACCAAGAGCAAGTGTTCATTTCAAAGAAGGCAACTCCCCTAAAGCATCCTGTCATTTAGTCCTCATAAGTCATCATCACAGGTGAGAACATGCTCTGTGCTTTGTGAGTGAAAAGATTTTTAACAAACAACTAAACATAAAGTCAGGAGGCAGGATGCTCCTCTTTGGTTTCGTGACTTTAACGTTCCACAGTGAACACTGTCCGGTCCTTGGGGCAGCAGAGGGGGCTGATGAAAGCACCCATGATCACTGGGACAAATTACGACTTGTCTTCCTGTCTCATTTAAATCCTAAATCACAACTGATTGGCAGAACCCAGCAACTTGATGATATTCAATCAGAAAACAGAGTCACTGCCCGAGAACAGCTCTTCTCGTAAAAGATGCTGAATTAGAAACCATTTTCTTTCATGGCTCAGAAGGGCTCTGCTTTAAAAGAGAACTTCCTATAAACATCTGAATCCCTTTTCTTTTCTCATGACTTTCTTTTCTTCCCAATCTAGCCAATTTCATTTGCTGTAACCATCAGGCCTTCTCATCCCTCATCAAGGTGCCGTGAACTCATATGTACATAATGTGCTGTACATAGATTCACTGTTAGTTCGTGGGAGAGGCCAGCTCATCGCTCACCTCCTTTACATCCCCGTCCCTGGCACACCTTGGGAGCCCCCGAGAGGCTCTCCATATTTGCATTCTTCTGATGGCGAGAGACGAGAGAAGGGGAGTCTCCAGATAGCACTTAGGAGTAGATAGTAGAAAGTAGGCTCCCACTTTCGTCTAAATTAACCTCTTTAATTTGAAACTCTTGAAAGTTGCACTTTGCTTCTCAGATAAAGACCAAGCCCCTTAAAATGACATAAAGATGGAAGGCTGAAGCAGGAAGATTACTTGAGCCCAGGAGTTCGAGACCAGCCTGATCAACATAGAGACCTTGTCTCTACAGAAAAAAAAAAAAAAAAAAGAAAGAAAGAAAAAGAAAAACAAAATTAGCCAGGTGTGGTGGCACACGCCTGTGGTCCCAGCTACTTGGGAGGCTGAGGCAGGAGCATGGCTTGAGTCCAGGAGTTCAAGGCTGCAGTGAGCTATGACTGCACCACTGCACTCCAGCCTGGGAGATGGTGCAAGAACCTGTCTCTAAAAGGAAAATAATTTTGAAAAGACATAAAGAGACAAGCCTCAAGCCTCAAACTATTATCTGTTTCTTTTCTGCTTCTTCACTACCATTTCCTGACTCTGTGAATCACGTGCTTCTTCACTACCATTTCCTGACTCTGTGAATCACGTGCCCAGTACTTCAGGGACACTAGACCTCCTGTTTTCTCCGTCTGGACCCTTGATTTTGCTGCTGTCCTGGCCCGTTCCCCCCTCTCCCCGCCCCTGCCCCCGTCTGTGCTGAGCTCATACCATGCTTGTCTTGGAGCCTCGTTGTCGCCCCCTACAGGAAGCCCTCCCTCATTTCGTGTCCCTTCCCCACCTCCCCACTGCGGTGCTGAGTTTCTCCTAGCATCAGTGTTTTCATCTTTGAAACGAGGATAATACATTTTGAAGGACTGTCTTGAGGATAATGTGGTATGGTGTGACCGTGAACAGTTTCTACAACATTGTTGTGTACTTTCCACAGTGTACAGCTGAGGACTGGTCTTTTTTTCCCCCTAGGGTGCTGTTTCCAATTCCTAACTATAGAGGCATCCATGTATGTTGGCATCTCCCAGCATACGTGGTCCAGCTCCTGCACAGCGATCCATCATCAGGAAACAATTGTGTATCACTGTTATTTTTAACAACAAATAGATGGGATTTAATAGACTCGTTCGTTCATGTTGCATGGAAGTAACAAATCTGCATGGAATCCTCTAATTAGTTTTCATAATCTGAATTCTGATCATTATGTTTTAAAAATAATGACTACTCTCCTAGACGTTATTTCTTCTCAACTAACTTCTAAACTATGGATGTATCTGTTTTAGTTCCCCTTCTTTATCCATCGCTTTAAGTAATGCTTCAGTCCTGTCCTTAGCTGGTTCAGGGTGATGTAGGGTATCATTTATGTCAGAACAGATCTTGTCACGTGAGCTGGGAAAGGCTGGTGGAGGATAAACCTTTTAATAAGAAAATCGCGAAAAGGAAGAGAAATGACCTAAGTGAATTTCACTTCCTTCGGGGTTTCAAGAAAGTTGAACCACTCTCCTGAAAACAGATGATTAGGGAATACAGATTCCATCCCCAGGATGTGGGCAATCAATCTGTGCCAAATATGGTCGTGCCGGGAAAAATAAAAGGTTATATATTGGCTTTTAAAGGTGGATAGACACACTTTGTGGAGTCCTGGGCGATGCTGACCGATGGGTTCGCTGAATCCAGGCAAAACATCTGAATCATCTTCTCTTGGCTGTATCAATGACTAGAGGGCTTCCTCGGGTGTTTGCATATCTGAACTTCTGTTCCAGGCTTTTCTAAAATGCATTTTCCCTGTTCAGTTGAAACTTCTGCTAAATATGGCATAAGAATATTCAGTATGTGCTGAAGCTGGTTGCATGGTGAGGAGGTGAGGTGTGTATGGCTGCAGCCCATGGCAGGAGACCCCAGCCTCCTCCACTGCTGTGGCTGCCCACACACCCAACCTGGGCAGAAGCACTGGAGGAGGGTGCCACCAGGGCTTGCTTTCTTCCAGCTTTCCAGGCTGGACATGACACCGGGCACCGACTCAGGACAGCTGAGGTGATGCAGACAACTCCCTGCTGGGTAGTGCGAGAGGAATCCCTGCCCATTCCTGGGGAGGAAGGGAAAACAGAAAATGACCGAAGAGTGGGGCTGTGTCCCCCAAATGGGTCAGGAGTTAGTTTTGTTGCAGATACTAGGTTTTAAAACAACTAAAAGCAATAAAGTGTGGGCCTTGAAGGATAATTTTTAAACGAGCCTTTTTATGCAGCTCCTTGATGTCTTTCAGTGAAAAATTATAAGCACAGTTGAGTTGCCATAGAACTCTAGGCTGGGAGCTGAAGGAGCACCGGTCACAGGTGGGCCACCTCCGAGAGGACTGGATTAGCCAGCAGAAGGCAGACGAAGCCCCCCCACCTACATTTTTCTGAGCTGGTCTTGGTGTAAATGGAATAACCTCGCCATGCCCCGCCACAGGGTTTTGAGAGATTAGATTGGAACGCCCTGTTTGAGTGAATTTCGGAGTGTGTGAAGGGCCATACAAAGCACCTGATGTATGATTAAGATATTATGATAATTAAGGCATACAACAGCCCTTCATCCTGATTGTTTCCGTATTTTAAGAAAAATAGGAGACACAATGTTTTAATCCAAAGGAGTAAAGTACAAATGCCGCAGGGTAGGTGAAGGAAGTGGGAGTTGGAGGTAGAGTGTGGGATATTTTGAGGTCCCTCAATCCACTGTGTCCTGATGACTCACCATCTAGGTGCTCCAGGCTGGTGGCTGCTTTCTGGACCACGTTCTGACTCAGTGAGTCAAACCAACCTTTTCCTTCTCCATGCACATCTGGTAACTGCGTCAGCTGTTCAAGTAGTTCAGCCTGGCCAGTCCTCACCTGAAATCCACAGCCCACCGTGCAGACCAATGACTTGTCATTTACCAGCAATTACTGTATATCCAGAAAATAATTCAAATGTATTCACTCCACTCTCGGAACAGATGTAGGAGGAGAGGAAACAGACATTCTTAATTGCTGTGCTTGAAGTAAAAGCTATTACTGTAGAGTTGGTTAACTGATTCTCTCACAAAGTTAATTCAAATGCATAAGGGAGGTGGAGAATAAATTCTGTTCAGAAATTATACCTGTCATCTCCAGGAGAGACTAAGTAGACATCCAGAGGCCGCCGGGTTAAGACCTCCGCTTACCACAGGTTGGCGGCTGAACTTTCCCTGCCTCTTCCTTACCACGTTGGACAGTTGACCCTTCACACACACACCTGAGTACCTGGGATTGCACCTTGCCCCTCCTATCGCGGTAGGGGCTCCGTGAGACAGTGCTGTGTTGGAGCCCACCCATGCACTTCACAGTTCGTTAAAAATATGTGCTGGTTTTCAAAAATAGGGAATATATAATGAGGTTTCAGCATAGAAGTATTTTATTTTTTCTTATATGCTGTTTGGCAAATAACTCAGGTGACATGTCCTGAAGTATAATCTAGTGACTGGTCTTGATTTGAATATTCAGCTCAGTTCATAGAATAACAAATGGTCTGTTTCTTATGTTTATTCATTACTGCTCCAGGAATTGAGCAGTGTGGATTAGAAAGTGTTTGAGTGGGAAAAGATCTGGACTCACATAATGAGTTCTGCCACCACTTACCAGCAGGTTTCAGAGTGAAAGAGACAGCCTCACTGGCCCATGGGTTTCTGTCTCTAAATGAGATAATTAAACTATCCAAGTCCTGCTCTAAGAATTACAGGTAATGCACTTTGGGAGACCTAGGCGGGCGGATCACAAGGTCAGGAGAACGAGACCATCCTGGCGAACACAGTGAAACCCCGTCTCTACTAAAAATGCAAAAAAAATGGCTGGGCGTGGTGGCGGACGCCTGTAGTCCCAGCTACTCAGGAGGCTGAGGCAGGAGAATGGCCTGAACCCGGGAGGCGGAGCTTGCAGTGAGCTGAGATCGCACCACTGCACTCCAGCCTGGGCGACTGAGCGAGACTCTGTCTCACAAAAAAAATAAAGAGAAAAAAGAAAAAAAAAGAATTCCAGGTGATAGTACCTGGCCCATAATTCATAAGGTGGCAGGCGGTGGCAGGTGCCTTGCATACTTCCCAACGCCACACACTGCTTTTTCGGGTTGGTTTATGTGTACCGGAATAGAGCCTTTAGACAACTTGACTGTCCTAAATGCTTTGTCTTACTGTTTAAAAGTCAGCTGTCTGACTTTCATCAGTCCGTTATTAACATCCCTATCCAAGACATCTTACAGATACTGTGATCAAGTATTACTGTGCCTATACTGATCAGATTATTGTTCTCATAACCCATAGTTCAAGGACCAATGTAGACGGAGAGATCGTAGTTTCCTAGGATATCATGGTTTGAAGGGATTCTAAAGGACATCTAGTCCAACAGTTCACAAACCCGGCATTGCGTCGGATCCACCCGAAGAGCTAGAAGTCAGAGCCCAACCCCAAGAATTACTGAATCGGAATAGTTATTCTGTTTTCTAGTTCCTTGATTTCCACTTTGATACACTGTTCTTCTGCTTACTTTGTGTTTCATGCATTGTTTTTCTAGTTTTTAGGTGGAAGATGAAGGCGTTGATTTGAGATGTTCTTTTCTAATTTTCATATTTAGTGTCATTAATTTTCTCCTGTGTATTACCTTATTAGCATCCTACAGATTTCAGTGTTTTAATTTCACTTACATTCAATAAAAAATAGCTCCTAATTTTCCTTTTGATGTCTTTTTTGACCAATGGAGTATTTAGATGTGTGGTATTTGTTTCAAATACTTGAGGTTATTCCAGATATCATTCCGTTATTGATTTCTAATTTAATTACACTGTGCTCAAAGAACATACTCTGAATAACATAAATCCTTTTAAGCTTATTGAGAGCTGTTTTATGGCACAGACTATGGTCGCTCATGCTGTGTACTTGGAAACAATGTATATTCCACCGTTGTTAGCCTGAGTGTTTCATAAATTAGACAAATTAGGTGAAGTTGGTTTGTACTTTAGTTGAAGTCTACTTGCTGCTTTTCTATTTCTATTAGTTATTGAGAGTGAGATTTTGATATTTCTAGCAATAACTGTAGCTGTATTTTTATTTCGTTCTATCAGTGTTTGAGTCATGAATTTTGAAGCCTTGTTACGAGGGGTAAATGCATTTAGGATTTTTATGTTTTCTTAATTAATTGACCACTTTATCATTGTGTAATGAAAGTCTTTATACCTAGCAATATTCTTTGCTATGAAATCTCCTTTGTCAGATGTTAAAATAGCCACTTCAGCTTTTCTTTGACTAGTGTTAGTATGGTATATACATCTTTCCATCCTTTTACTTTTAACCTATGTTTGTCTTTATGTTTAAAATGCGTTTCTTGCAGATGACATATTGGTGAATCTTGCCTTTAAAAAAAAAACCCCAATCTAACAATCTCTGCCTTTAAATTGGAGTCTTTAGAGCATTTATATTTACTGTTGCTATTGATGTAGTTCGATTTCAGTTTACGATCTTTTTATTTGTTTTCTGTTGGTCCTGTCTCTTTTTTTTGCTCCTTTCCCCTCTTTTTTGATTGTCTTCCTTTATTTTCCTAATAGCCATAACTACAATTTTATATTGTTATTTTAGTGGTTGCATTAAAGATTTATAGTATTGTATACGTTTTTAACTTATAACAGTCTCCCTTCAATTACTATTATACCCTTTCAATATGGCTGAAAATATTTTTGCCTGTGTGAAAACACCTTCGTTGAAATATAATTTGTATGCCATAAAATTCATCCAATTATAGTGCACAATCCAGCGGCTTTTAGTATATTCACAATATTGTGCAGCCGTAATTTAGGCTTAGAACATCTTCATCTCTGCAAAAAGGAGAAAGCTACTCACTTAGGGGTAGTCACTCCACATTATCCTTGCCACTCCTCTTTGAGCCCTTGGTAACCAATAACCTAATTTCTGTCACTATAAATTTGCCTGTAATGTACTTTTGATGTAAATGGAACCATTAGAATATGTGACAGGTTTCTTAAATGTTTTCAAGGTTTATTAATGTGATAGCCTGTATCAGTACTTCTTTCATCTTATTCTCTTAGTTGCCAAATCATATTCTATTATATGGCTGTGTTTTGTTTGTCTCTTCATCAGTTAATACTGATAACATTAAATAGGCATTTTGATTGTTTTTCACTAGTGGATATTCGGAATAATGATGCCGTGAATATATATGTATAAGTTTTACATGGATAAATGTTCTTGTTTTTCTTAGATAGACATGTAAGAGTGGAATTGCTGTTTAGTTTTTGACCAATTTTATTTAACTTTTTTATTTTTAATTTTTGTGGGTACATAGTAGGTATTTATGCTTATGAGGTGCATGAGACATTTTGGTACAAGCATGCAGTGCATAATAATCGCATCAAGGAAAATTGGGTATCCATCCCCTCAAGCATTTATCTTTTGTGTAACAAACAATTCAGTTATATGCTTTTAGTTATTTTAAAATGTAAAATTAAATTATTTTTGACCATAGTTCCCCTACTGTGCTATCAGATACTAGGTCTTGTTCA
Source organism: Papio anubis (assembly GCF_008728515.1). Lineage (NCBI taxonomy): Eukaryota > Metazoa > Chordata > Mammalia > Primates > Cercopithecidae > Papio > Papio anubis. The sequence goes on along the minus strand of NW_022162295.1, from coordinate 45,042 downwards.
TTCTTTCTAACTATTCTTTTCTATTCATTAACCATCCCCACCTCCCCACACCATCCTCACTACCCTTCCCAGCCTCTGGTAACCATCCTTCTAGTCTCTATGTCCATGAATTCAATCGTTTTGATTTTAGATCCCACAAATGAGAGCCTGCAATGTTTGTCTTTCTGTGCCTGACTTTATTTCACTTAATGATCTCCAGTTCTGTCTATGGCATTGCAGATGACAGGATCTCATTTCACTTAATGATCTCCAGTTCTGTCTATGGCATTGCGAATGACAGGATCTCATTTTTTAATAGCTGAATAGTATTCCATTATGTATATGCACTGCACTTTCTTTATCCATTCATCTGTTGATGGACACTTAGGTTGCTACCAAATCTTGGCTGTTGTGAACTGTGCTGCAATGCAATGAACATCAGAATGAAGATATCTCTTCCATATACTGATTTCCTTTATTTTGGGTATATACCCAGCAGTAGAATTGCTGGATCATATGGTAGCTCTGTTTTTAGTTTTTTGAAGCACTTCCAAAATGTTCTTTATAGTGATTTATTAATCTACATTTCCACCAACAGTGTACAAAGGTTCCCTTTCCTCTACATCCTTGCCAGCATTTGTTATTGCTTGATTTTTGGATAAAAGCCATTTTAATTGGGGTGAGATGATATCTCATAGTTTTGATTTGCATTTCTCTGATGATCAGTGATGTTGAGCATCTTCTCATATGCCTGTTTGCCATTTGTATATCTTCTTTTGAGATATGTCTATTCGAATATTTTGCCCATTTAAAAATCAGATTATTACATTTTTTTCCTATAAATTGTGCGAACTCATTATGTATTCTGGTTATTAATCTCTTGTCAGATGGGTAGTTTGCAAATATTTTCTCACATCCTTGAGTTGTCTCTTTACTTTGTTCATTGTTGATTGTTTCTTTTACTATGCAGAAGCTTTTTATTTTTATTTTTTTATTTTTATTTTTATTAGTTTTTTTATGCAGCTTTTTAATGTGACATGATCTCATTTGTCCATTTTTGTTTTGGTTACCTTGTTTGTGGGCTGTTAATCAGGAAACTTTTGTTCAGACCAGTGTCCTGGAGAGTTTCCCCTGTGTTTTCTTGTAGTACTTTTAGTAATTTTGTATTTTGAGGTCTCAGATTTAAGCCTTTAATCCATTGTGATTTTTTTCTTTTTTTAGACAGAGTCTCGCTCTGTCACCCAGGCTGGAGTGCAGTGGTATGATCTTGGCTCACTGAAACTTCTGCCTCCTGGGTTCAAGCAATTCTTTTGCCTCTCCTGAGTAGCTGGGACTACAGGTGTGCGCCACTATGTCTGGCTAATTTTTGTATTTTCAGTAGAGACAGGGTTTCATCGTGTTGGCCAGGCTGATCTTGAACTCCTGACCTCATGATCCGCCCACCTCGGCCTCTCACAGTGCTGGGATTACATTATGTGATTTTTGTTAAGGCAAGCGATGGGGCCAAGTTTCATTCTTCTGCATATGATTATCGAGTTTTCATAGCACCATTTATTGAAGACACTCTTTCTCCCAGTGTATATTCTCAGCATCTTTGTCAAAAGTGAGTTCACTGTAGGTGTATGGATTTGTTTCCAGGCCCTCTATTCTGTTCCATTGGTCTATGTGTCTGTTTTGTATGCCATTGCCATTCTGTTTTGGCTACTGTAGCCTTGTAATGTAATTTGAAGTCAGGTAATATGATTTGTTCTTTTTTTTTTTTTTTTTTTTTTTTTTTGCCCAAGAGAGCTTTTACTGTTTTGGGTCTTCTGTGATTCCATATACATTTTAGGATAGTTTTTTTTTGTTGTTGTTTCTGTGAAAACTGTCATTGGTATTTTGATAGGGATTGCATTGAATTTGTAGATTCCTTTGGATAGTATAGACATTTTAACAATATTGATTCTTCCAATCCATGAACATAAAATGTCTTTCCATTTTTTGGTATCCTCTTCAGTTTTTTCATCAGTGTTTTATAGTTTTTATTACAGAGATCTTTCACATCTTTTGTTAATTCCTGGTTATTTAATTTTATGTGTAGCTATTGTAAGTGGGATTATTTTTAAAATTTCTTTTTTATATTGTTCACTTGGCATATAGAGATGCTACTGATTTTTGTATGTCAAACTGTATCCTGCAACTTAACTGAACTTGTCAGTTCTGATAGTTTTCTTGTGGAATCTTTAGTTTTTTTCCAAATATAAGGTCGTATCATCTTTACACAAGGATAATTTGATGACTTCTTTTGTAATTTGGATGTTTTTATTTCTTTCTCTTCTCTGATTGCTTTAGGTAGGACTTCAGGTACTATGTAGAATAACAGCGGTGTAAGTAGGCATTGTTGTCGTGTTCCAGATCTTAGAGAAAAGGCTATCAGTTTTTTCCCCATTCAGTATGATACTAGCTGTGGGTCTGTCATATACAGCTTTTATTATGTTGAGATATGTTCCTTCTACACCCGGTTTTTTGAGGGTTATCATGTAGTGATATTAAACTTTATCAAAAGCTTTTTTCAGCATGAAGTGATCATATGTTTTTTGTCATTTGTTCTGTTGATATGATATATCACACTGATTGATTTGTGTATGTTGAACCCTCCTTGCATTCCTGGGACAAATCCCTCTTGGACATGATGAGTGATCTTTTAAAATTATTGTTGAATTCTGTTTGTTTGTATTTTGTTGAGTATTTTTGCATCAATATCCATCAGATATTGCCTGTAGTTTTCTTTTTTTTATATTTCTTTATCTGGTTTTGGTATCAGGGTAATATTGACTTCATAGAGTGAACTTGAAAGTATCCCTTCCTCTATTTTTAGGAACAGTTTGAGTAGGATTGCTATTAGTTATTTGAATATTTGGTAGAATTCAGCAGTAAAGACATCAGTTCCCAGGCTTTTAGTTACTGGGATAATTTTTATTATGGCTTTGATCTTATTAATTGTTATGGGTCTGTTCAGGTTTTGGATTTCTTCATGGTTCAATCTTGGTAGGTTGTGTGTATCTAGGAATTTATTCATTTCTTCTAGATTTTCAAATTTATTCACATATAGTTGATCATAGTAGCCAGTAATGATCCTTTAAATTTCTGCATTATCGGTTGTAATGTCTCCTTCTTCATTTCCAGTGTTACTTATTTGGGTCATCTCTTTTTTTCTTAGTCTGGCTAAAGATTTGCCAATTTTGTTTATCTTTTCAAAGAAACCTAACTTTTTGTTTCATTGATTTTTTTTTGTATTGTTTTCACTTCAAATTCTTTTATATCTGCTCTGACCTTTGTTATTTCTTTTCTTCTACTCATTTTGAGTTTGGCTTGCTTTTGATTTTCTAGTTGTTTAGAGACACATCACTAGGTTACATATTTGAAATTTTTCTTCCTTTTCAATATAGGCACTTACAGCTATAAATTTCCTTCTTGGTACTACTTTTGCTGTTTCCCATAGACTTTGGTATGTTGTGTTTCCATTCTCATTTGGTTCAAGAAGTTTTTCAATTTTCTTCTTAATTTTCTCATTGACCCACTAGTCATTCAGGGCCATATTGTTTCATTTCCATTTGTTTATATAGTTTTCAAAATTCCTCTTGTTATTATTTATAGTTTTATTTCATTGCAGTTAGAAAACATGTTTGATATTATTTTAATTTTTTTGAATGTTTTAAGACATGTTTTGTGACATAACATATGGTATACCCTTGAGCATGATCCATATGTTGAGGGGAAAAATGTGTTTTCTGCAGCCATTGAACGTAATGTTCTGTAAATATCTATTAGGTCCATTTGTTCTATAGTGCAGATTAGGATGAGCGTTTCTTTGTTGATTTTCTGTCTGGGAGATCTTTCAAGTGTTGAAAGTGGGGCGTTGAAGTCTCCAGCTGTTGTGCTATTGACTGTTTCTCTCTTTAGCTCTAATAATATTTGCTGTATTTATCTGTGTGCACCAGTGTTGGGTGTATACTTATTTAAAATTATTATATCCTCTTGCTGAATTGAACCTTTATCATTGATAATGATCCTTTTTGTCTCTTCTTCCAGTTTTTGTCTTGAAATCTGTTTTGTCTGAGACAGCTACTCCTGCTGCTTTTTAGGTTTCCATTGGCATGGAATATCTTTTCCCATCCCTTTAGTTTCAACCTATGTGTGTCTTTATAGGTGAAGTGCATTTCTTGTAGGCAACAGATCAGATCATTGAGTCTTTTTTTTTTCATCCATTCAGCCCTCTGTGTCTTTTGATTGGAAAGTTTAGTCCATTTACATTAAATGTGATTATTGCTAAGTAGGGACTTACTTCTGTTTTGTTATTGGTATTCTCGGTTTTTTGCAGTCTTCCTTTCCTTCCTGTATTTCTTTTAGTGAGTGTGATTGTCTCTGGTGGTTTGCTTTAATTTCTTTCTGTGTATTTATGTTTTTTGATTTGAGGTTACCATGAGGCTTACAAATACTCTTATAGCTGATTATCTGAAACTGATGATAACTTACCACTGGTTGTAAAAAAATGCATGTGAAAAGAAAACTAATAAAAACTCTACACTTTAACCTTGCCCACTTTTTAATGTTTGTTTCTCTTTATGTCTTATTGTACTGTCTATGTCTTGAAAGGTTGTAGTTATTATTTTTTATTGGTTCATCATTTATTCTTTCTATTTAAGAGCAAGAGTGGTTTCAACACCACAGTTAGTGGTGTTATACTATTCTGTGTTTTCCCATGTGCTTGCTATTATCAGTGAGGTTTGTACCTTTAGATGGTGTCTTGCTCATTGATTGTTTATTTGTGTTCTTCATTTTCCATACTTTTGTTAATTTAGCAAATTTCCTTCTGTTATTGATTTCTAATATAACTCCATTGTGGCTGGAGAATAGACTTCACATGATTTCAGTCTTTTAGAATTTATTGAGGCTTGTTTTATGGCTTAGCATATGCTCTGTCCCCTAAAATGTTCTATGTGCACTTAAGAAAAATATTTATTTGGCTCTTATTGGATGGAGGGTTCTATAGAAGTCTGGTAAGTCTCATTGTTTTATAGTTTTGTTAAATCTTCTGTTTTCTTGCTGATCTTCTGTCTAATTGCTCTATTACTGAAAGTGGAGAATTGAAGTCTCCAATTATTGCATATTGAATTATCTGTTTCTCCTTTCAATTATGTCAGCTTTTTCTTTATGTTATTTTGGGTTGAGTTGTTAGGTACATAAGTATTTACATTTATTATATATCCCAATACATAGACTGTTTATCATTATGAAATATTTCTCTTTATTTCTAGTAGCATTTTCAATTTAAGGTGTATTTTATCTAATATTAGTATAGCTACTTTGTATCTTTTATGTTTGGTGTTTGCATTTTATATCTTTTTCCATCTTTTGTATTTTAAACTATTTGTATCTTTGAATTTGGAATGTGTCTCCCCTAGACAACATGGTGTTGGATCTTGTTTTTATACCCATTCTCATAATTTCTGCCCATTGTATTATTTAATCAATTTATCTTGAATATTATTGCTAATATGATTAGACTTAATCTGATGTTTTTCTTTTTTCTCTCTATATGTCTCAAATCTTTTTGTCCCTCTGTTTCTCATTTAACATCTTTTTTATGTTGTTTTTAAGTGGATGTTTTCTAGTAGAAAATTTTGGTTTAATGATTAAAAGCTCTTTTGGAATCAGCAAGGGAAGCCTACAACAGTAGGCTTGTCATTAGCAAGCCTATAGCAATATATATGTCACTGAAATTTTTGCTACTCTTAATGTATATCTTAGATTATACAAACTTAATTACAATTGAACATAGAAATTTACTCTAGATACCTCTGTTAATTCACCCCTTTTATGCTTTCATACATATTACATCTCAATATGTTACAAACCTAAAAATTTATTTTCACATTAGTTATACAACCTTATGTCTTTTTTATATGTACCATTTAAATAGCATATTTATTTATCATTTATGATATATCATGTCTTCCTATGAATTAGAGTTACCGTCTGGGGTCATTATCTGCTCCAATGCAGCTGTATTCCTACTCACATCCTTGAGCCATTATTATTAAATATGTTACTTGTCTTTTGTTATTGTTAGATATATGTAGTTAAATATATTTTATTATTGTTAAATATATTAGTTGTTATAGGCCCAACAATATAATTATATATAATTATATATATACTTTATAATGCAATTGCCTTTTAAGTTAATTTATGCAATTATATTGTCTTTTATGACAATCTATGTAGTTATCTTTATTAGGGATTTTTGGGTTTTTTGTGTGTAAATTTGTATTATTGTTTGTGGTCACTGGCTTTCAGCATACAGAACTTCCTTAGTGTTTCTTGTAATACAGGTGCGTTAGCAACACATTCTCTGTGTTTCCTTTCTTTTTTTTAATGTGGGAATTTTACATTTTTGAGAGAGAGTTTTTTTATATTAATCACTTTCAATATGCAGTCACATTGTCTTCTGGCTCCCATCGTTTTGATAATAAGTCAGCTGAACCTCTATTGTATGTCATCAGTTGTTTTTCTCTTGCGGCTTCCAAGATTTTCTCTTTGAGTTTCAACATCTTGACTGTGTTGTATCTGGGCATGAGTTTCTCTATGTTTTTCTTCCCTTGGAATTTCTGACCCTTTATTTAACCTCCTTCCTCTGGTAGGCCAATTATGTATATATAGGTGTATTTAATAGCACCATACATCTCTCTGAATCTCTGTTAGTTTTTCATCTTTCTTTTTTCTCTCTGTTTCAGATTTCACTCTCTCTATTGATTTATCCACACGTTTGATGATCCTTTCTTCAGCCAGCTCAAATCTACTGTTGAATCTCTCCTGTGAATTTTTCATTTTGATTATTGTACTTTTTCATTCTGGAATTTCCATTTGGTTCTTCTTATTATTTCTCTCTCTTTACTGATATTATCTATGTAATAAGATTTTGTTATCATATGTTCATTTAATTCTTTAGATATGGTTTCATTGAGTTCTTTGAACCCATTTAATTTGTAATGGCTCTTTTGACATCTTTATTAAGGGCAACATCTGGGACCCCCAAGAGCAGTTTCTGTTGCCTGCTGTTCTTTTTTCCTGTGTATGAATCATACTTCCCCATTTATTTGCATTTCTCATATTTCAAAAAAACTTTGACATTTGAAAAAATATATCATAACAATTCTAGATGATAATTCTCCATCCTTCCAACATTTACATTGATTTGTTTGCTCGTTGCTTTATTTGTTTAATAACTTACCTGTATTAATTCCAAGAAGTCTGCTTCCCCCAGAGAAGGCAACTTCAGATGTATTTGCTCAAATTTCTTCCTCCTTATATTCATTTTTTAGCCTACTTACCTAGTGTTGCCTCTTGCCTAAGACAGCATTATCTTCTGCTTATTGGCCAATGTTTGTCCATAAGTCGCTTTAGCCAGTTACATTTTTCTTTTTCAGTGGATATCTGTGTGTCTTGGAGTCTATCACAATTTAGGAATTTTACATTTTGTCCCATGTTCAGCTAGGGACTAGTAGCTTGAATTTTTCCTTTTTCTAATTCCTGACACTTTACAGCCTTAGTTCCGTATAGTCTCTCAGACCATGAGAGATGCAAGTAATTGTATTTAAAGCCTAGTTCCCTTAGGAATTGCCTCTGGGTCCGGGTAACTTATTGTTCATCCAGTATTTGGTCAGCAGTTGTGTTTAAGCCCTAGTGAGATTTACAGTCTTTATTGATGTATTTGTGGCTTAGGAAATGTGTTCAGCCTACCTTGTGTTTTTCTCCGATTGCTCCTGGGTGAGTATAACTTAGTGCCTGTGCACGGAATTTCTGATGCCTAGTGTTGACTGTGATTCCAGGAGAGCTTTTTTGTAGTTGCTTCTTTCTCTGGTTCTGTCTGTTAAATTTCTGGTTACTCTACTGCTTTGTTTTTTGTTACTAGTATTGTAAATCTAAGAGCGGCTTCTCGATTGATCTTTATCAAGAGCTTCGTTGCTTTCAACAACAGATTTAGGCATGGAATTCTCCACACTTTGTTCCGAATGATGCCATCCTCCTTGTGAGGAGTTCTTAATCCTTATGGCGTTCTTCTTCTTCTGGGAAGAATCCCCACGCCGGTATATAATGCTGGGGTCTGGGACAGCAGCCCCTACTCCCGGAGTGATATCTCTGCTGCAACAGGCACTGGGGTGGTGCGGGGGGCAACCCCTGATCTTGGCTTGTTCTTTCTGGCATAGAACCGCCAAGGTGAGAGCACCTGGAATAAACTCCCCCTCACTATGAGGAAGGCCTTGGTGGAAAAAAAGAACATCAGTTCTCTAGACCATGCCCGGCTGGAATAGAACTTCTGAAAAATGGGGCTGGAGAGAGTGAGAAGCACTGGTGACCTTCCCCTTCTAGAGTGAAACCATTATCTTAGCCTCAGAGAGCCCAGAGAAGTGGGAGCCTCTGCTGTCTTGACCTAACTTACCCAGCATAGAGTATCGGATTCGAGTTTTACAAAATGAATCTAGGGTTAAGGAAGAGGGAGTATTTTGTGGCTCAAATGCCACAGGCTCTCATTGTCCTCACAGTGATTTAGTAAAGTTTTTTGATTGAATGTTTCTTCCTTTGCTGTATACCCTTAAAACAATTTCCAGGGATTTTAAATGCTTTAAAAAATAATCTTCTTCAGTTAAATGACTCTTTATTTAAAATAGAGTCTGCCAAGCTCCTCATTTTGCTCTTCTGTAAGTCCTGTCCCTTGCCTTTGTTTTTGATGTGGAATTCTGGGTTAACCACCTTTTTTGACCTGTCAGTTGGCCCTTCCATATCCATGGGTTCTGCATCCGTGGATTAAACCAACCATGGGTAGAAAATATTTGAAAAAAAAATGGAATGAAAAATCACAATATACAATAAAATAATACAAATAAAAAAGCAATAGAATGTAGTGACTATTTACATAGCATTTACATAGTATTAGGTATTATAAGTAATCTAGAACTAATTTCTATAATGGATGATGTGCATAGGTTATATTCAGATACCATATCATTTTATATATGAGACTTAAGAACTCACGGATTTTTGATATAGATCTAGGGGTTCAGGAACCAATCCCCTGCCAATACTGAAGGATGGTTATACTTTAAGGACATTGAAATCCACTGTATTTCACCTGTGTTGTTTCTGATGAAGAATCTGCTGTCATGGTTATCTTTGTTCCTTTGTGTTTCATGTGTTTTTTTCCCCCTGTGAATTATTTTAAGTTCTTCTCCTTACTACTGGATTTGAACATTTCGATTATAATGTGCCTTGGGGTAGTATTCTTGGTATTTTCCCAAAGTATGAAAAATACTTAGGACCTTGAGCTGCTTAGATTTTTGGGTTCATACTTTTCATTAAATATTAACAATTTCAATCATTATTTCTTCAAATGCATATTTTTCCGGTTCTTCCATCTGTTTCTTCTTCAAAAGCCCCAATTGCACATATTTTATGGTGTCTGAAGTTGACCTGCAGCTTGTTGATGCTCTTTCCATTAAATATTTTTCTTTTATTTAAGTTTTATTTTAGATTTTATTGCTGTATCTTCAAGTTCGCTATTGTTTTCTACTGTCAAGTCTAACCTACAGTTAATCTTTTCTAGTATATTTTTTATCTTATATATCTTAGTTTTTATCTCTAGAAGTTTGATTTAGGTCTTGTTTATATCTTTTCATGTCTCTACTATTTGAATATCCCTGTTTTTAAAATGTTTTCAACATGTGGAATACAGTTAATGACTCTAATTATCTTTGCTTCTAATTCTAATGTTTGCTTCACTTCTGTTTTGCTAATCTAATTCTAGCATTTGTATCAGTCTGGATCAATTTTGATTGATTGATTATTCTTCTCATTATGATTGTGTTTTTCCAGCTTCTTTACATGCCTACTAATCTTTGTTGCCATTTCAGACATTGTGAATTTTATCTTATTGACTGCTTGATATTTTTATATTCCTATAGATGTTCTTGAGTATCGTTTTGGTGTATAGTTGAGTTACTTGGCAGCAACTTGATTCTTTGAATCTTGTGATTTCGGTTTGTTAGGCAGATCTGGAGAAGAGTTCTGGAAGACTGTAGGACTAATTATTCCCCACTACCGAGTCAAGATTTTCCTGAGTACTCTACCCAAAGCTGGTATGCCTTGGTTCTGTATCTCCACCCAAATCTCGTGTTCAATTGTAATTCCCAGTGTTGGAGGTGGGGCCTGATGGGAGGTGAATGGATCATGGGGGCCGTTGCTCATGAATGGTTTGACACTATCCCCATTTGTACTGCTGCTGTGATAGTGAGTGTGTTCTCATGTGATCCAGCTGTTTACAAGTGTGTAGCGCCTCCCCTCCAACCCTCCAACCCCTTGCTCCTGCTCTGGCCATGTGACAGTGCTTGCTCCCCTTTGCCTTCTTCCATGATTGTAAGTTTCCTGAGGCTTCCTTAGAATCTGAGCAGATGCCAGCCCCATGCTTCCAGTACAGCCTGCAGAACCATTAAACCATTAAATATTTAACCGTGAGCCAGTTGAACCTCTTCTTCATAAATTGCCCAGTCTCAGGTATTTCTTTATAGCAATGCAAAAATGGACTAATATAAAAGCCCTGTGAATTTTGACTATTTCTACTCTGGCTGTTGGGAACAGATCCTATTCCCAGTCATACGGGGAGACTGGAAGCCAGACTTCATCCTTGTGGATGGTTTTTGGATGGTTTCGGGTAGTCTTCTCACACACATGCACTGATTACCTAAGCGAGGACCTTTATAGGTTTTCATGTCATGAGCCATAGGCTAGAAACTCTTTCAAGGCCCTAAGCTGGGGCAATTATAGGGCTAATTTTGCATGTTTGCAGGTTCAGTAACCACTGTCCTTCATTGCCTGATACACAGTGTCTTGAAAAACATTGTTTCATATAGTTTGTCTGATTTGTGATTGTTTCAAGTGAAAAAGTAAACCCAGTTCCAGTTACTGCACCTTGAACGTGGAGCAGAAGTTCTTCCTTCTGGCTGAGTTTGATGTCACAAGCTCTTCTTGCCTTTCCTGTCACTCCTCTGAAGCCCAGGTAGACCAATGGAGTCTGAGCAGTGGCCATCCAGCTAGTCCTCCAACTGTCTGTAGAAGCATTAGTTGTGTCCAGCCCAGCTGACTCCTGCACACAATGCCAGTCCACACAATCATCAGTTGTAGGCCAGTGATGGCTGCTTCTCTGCAGGTTAGCATTTGTGGATTTTGAATTTCTTCTAGACACTGAGTCTGAGGAACTACTTCTTAGAATGGGAATAGCAGGAGGACTTACGTGCTTCCCTTTAGCCGTGGTTTCACTGGGATACTCTTTATTAGGTCATGTTTGTCCCAGGACAGGGATGTGCAGTTGTTAGGAGTATAGGTAGAGTCCTAATAGCTTTGTGATCACCACTGTGTGTTTGCAGAGCAGCCACTGCTAGGTTGTGGAAAGAATGGAAATAGTGAGGTCATAGGACCATTCCCCAGTGGTTTGTTTCCTCCAAGGCAGTCCTTGAATCTGGATTAATCAATTGACCACTGGCTGATTTTAGGAACAGATAGCAGAAGAGGATTTCTCTTGAAGAGAGGTTCCCATAACTCACTCAGTTTTTATTTTTAAGATATGGTCAGGGAAAGCTAGAGTGTTTAGGGACTGTTTGGGTATTATGATGTAGATAGAGATACAGTGTGATAACTACTGTGTGTGTGGTTATATACATTTTAAAGCTATTACCTAGGAAACCATTTTTACCTGAGTCAACCATAACAATGACAAGCTTCGACTTTTAAAATATCCCTACCAGTAAACTCAACCTTCTTCCAACAACAAACAGACTTCGAAAACAGTCAGCATTTTACTAAACCATTTAAAACTTTCCAGCCATTGCACCACTCATTGTATAACTGTAATACGATTTGCTGAAGGCTGCTGACTGAACTCGCACTCTAAGGACACACAGTGGCGTTTTCTGTCAGGGCTCATTGGCCCACAGGGGGATTTTCCAGTGTTGTCCAGGACACCAATTCAGTGCCTGAATCATCCACACTTTCCTGGCAGCCAGCAAGCCTTCAAAGATAGCACTTCCTCTCTCAGCATACGTTCTGATTTCACAAACAGTTTTGGAAATTTTAGCAGCAGGATCATGGCGGTATTTGTCTAAACTATTTAACATTTTCCCTCAACATTTTAATTGGTTAAATATCTTAATGAAGCAGTTCTGCTTTTAGTGCAACATTTTATTTTTTCTTTAGATATTATTTTTATTTTTAAGCTAAGAAATTATGCTGTAAAAATGTGGTATGTGTGGAATAGTATAAAAATTAGAAATAAAAGCATTGCAGCTGAGCGTGGTGGCTCATGTCTATCATCTCAGCACTTCGGGAGGCCAGGGCAGCAGAATTGCTTAAGGCCAGGAGTTTGAGAGCAGCCTGGGCAACATAGTGAGACCGTGTCTCTCCAAAAAAAAAAAAAAAAAAAAATAATAATAATAATAATAATAATAAAAAGGAAATAAAAAGGAAAGAAAGAAATACACAACCAGATCATCTGGTGGTGTGTGCCTGTAGTCCCTGCTACTTGGGAGGCTGAGGTGGGAGGATTGCCTGAACCCAGGAGTTTGAGGTTACAGTGAACTATGATCGCATCACTGCATTCCAGCCTGGGTAGCAGAATGAGACCCTGACTCGAAAATTAAATAAAATAATACAATAAAACCAGCAAACAAACAAACAAAAATCACATGCCCCTACCCAGAAGCTATCATATGTGAATATTTTAACATGTTGTCTTCAAGCTTCTATTACATTTATACATTACAGAATTTAGTTTTACACACATAACATTATATCATTGGTATTCAAGTGTCATGAAATCGTTTTTAAACTGCATCCTGATTGTTTTATGTTTCCCAGTTGTTGGACATTTATTTGGTCTTAACATTTTCATTATGATAAACAACACCAATGCATAAATTTTTTACCTGCTTTCGACATTTGTATTAGTTACATATTGCTGTAAAATAAACCGCCTTAAGATTCACTGGCCTACGACTGATGACTGTGTGGACTGGCATTGTGAGTGGGAGTCAGCCAGGTTGGACACACCTAATGTGTCTACAGGCAGTTGGAGGACTGGCCGGATGGTGCTCAGCGGTTTCGTTGGCCCATCTGGGCCTCAGCGGGCTGACTGTAAAGGCAAGAAGAGCTGAGCCCCTCCAGGTGGTCATTCAAAGATACCACTTCCTAATTAAACATACCATTCTGATTTCTATTTTATTTTGTTTTATTCTGTTTTTATTTTTCCATAAGTTATTGGGGATACAGGTGGTATAACTGTTTTAGAAATTTTAGTAGCAGGATCATGGCAGTATTTGTCCAAACTATTTAATATTTTCCCTCAACATTTAAATTGTTAAATATCTTATTTTATTTTATTTATTTATTTTTGAGACTGAGTCTCTCTCTGTCGCCAGGCTGGAGTGCAGTGGTGCGATCTTGGCCCACTGCAACCTCCGCCTCCAGGGTTCAAGCAATTCTTCTGCCTCAGCCTCCCAAGTAGCTGGGACTACAGGCGCCCGCCACCACGCCCAGCTATAAATTGTTAAATATTTTAATGTAGCAGTGTGCTTTAAGTGCAGCATTTTTTTTTCTTTAGATATTATTTTTATTTTTAGGTTAAAAAGAAATTGTGAGACCTTGAACAAACTTTTAAGTTTGAGTCAATTACTATATAGGAGACCAAATGATGTTACCCTCTTTTACCCTTTCTCTTATTTGTTGTGCTCAAGGCTTTGATCTAGAACTGGGAAAAGCTTCAGCTCGATCCATATTGCTGCAAAGGACAGAATCTCACTCTTCTAATTTTGCGACAGGGGCTTGCTGTGTCTCAGGGTGTCTAGTGTGAGCTTATTCATATAGGAGCAGTCGGAATTTGGATGAGACTAGAAGTACGTCTTTTCCAGAATTCCTACAGCATCACTTTTATGATATTCTGTTAGTCAAAGCAAGCTGCAAGTCTGACCTAGATCAAGTAGACTCTACCCTTGGTGGTAGAGTTTGTGGCCAATTTCAATTTACCATGACAGTTTTTCCTGAATTTATACCTTTGGAAGTGGAACTACTTGTCCAAAGGATGCAAACTTTCCATAAAAATTAACTTGATATATATGTTCACCGGCAGTACTTCAGAGTGACCATCTCAAAATCTTACCAGCTTTTTCCGAGTTCTAGGCAAAGCTTTGGACATAATAAGAGAAAGGGTAAATGAGAATAACATCATTTGGTCTCATGTATAGTTATTGACTCTTATCTGGACCAGTGTTTGCGGACTTTATCTAGACATATATTTTCTCAAAGCAAGCTCTGGAAAAAGTTTCTTCAATAAAACTTTTTTTACATTTCTACTTTTTTTTGTCTTCCAACTTTTTTTTTTTTTTTTTTTTTGAGACAGGGTCTCGTTTTGTTGTCTGGGTTGGAGTGTAGTGGCGCTATCTCAGCTCGTTGCGACCTCTGCCTCCTGAGTTCAAGCAATTCTCGTGCCTCAGCCTCCTGAGTAGCGGGGACTACAGGTGCCCGCCACCATGCCTGGCTAATTTTTGTATTTTTAGAAAAGATGGGGTCTCGCCATGTTGCCCAGGCTGGTCTCAAACTCTTGGGCTTAAGTGATCCACCCACTCCCAAAGTGCTGGGATTACAGGCGTGAGCCACTGCTCCCGGCCCTCTTCCAACTTTTATTTTAGCTTCAGGGGTACAGATGTAGGTTTGTCATACAGGTAAATTTCATGTCATGAGGATTTGGTGTGTCCAGGTTATTTCATCACCCAGGTAATAGGCATAGTAGCCGATAGGTAGTTTTTTGATTCTCACCTTCCTTTCACCTCCACCTTCAAATAGGCCTGGTGTTTGTTGTTCCTTTCTTTTTGTCTACGGGTACTCAGTGTTTAGCTCCCACTTGTAAGTGAAAACATGCAATATTTGGTTTTTTGTTCATGCATTAGTTCACTTAGGATAATGGCCTCCAACTCTATTTATGTTGTTGTAAAGGACATGATCTCGTTCTTTTTTTTTTTTTTTTTTGAGACAGGATCTTGCTCTGTTGCCCAGACTGGAGTGCTGGAGTGTAGTGGTGCAATCTGGCTTACTGCAGCCTCGAACTCCTGGGCTCGGGTAATCCTCCCAGCTCAGCCTCCTGAGTTGCTGAGACCACATGAGCCAATCCAGAGTTGATGGACATTTCGTTTGATTCCATATCTTTGCCATTGTGAATAGTGCTGCAGTGAACATACATGTGCATGTGGGTTTTTTTGTTGTTGTTGTTTGTTTGTTTGCTTGTTTTGAGACAGGGTCTTATTCTGTCATCCTGGCTGCAGTGCAGTGGCATAATCTTGGCTCACTGCAGCCTCTGCTCTCCAGGCTCACGCGATCTTCCCATCTCAGCCTCTTGAGTAGTTGGGATCACAGGTGTGCACCACCATCCCTGGCTAATTTTTCATATTTTTAGTAGGGAAGGGGTCTCACCATGTTCCTCAGGCTGGTCTCGAACTCCTGAGCTCGAGTGATCAGCCTGCGTCAGCCTCTCAAAGTGTTAGGATTATAGACGTGAACCACTGTGCCTGGCCCACATGCATGTGTCTTTATAGTAGAATGATTTCTGTTCCTTTGGGTATATACCCAATAATAGGATTGTTGGGTCAAATGTTTGCTCTGTTTTAAGTTCTTTGAGAAATCGCCATACTACTTTCCACAGTGGCTGAACTAATTTACATTCCCATCAGCAGTGGATAAGCATTCCTTTTCCTCTACAACCTCACCAGCATCTGTTATTTTTTGGCTTCCTAATAATAGCCATTCTGACTGGTGTGAGATGGTATCTCATTGTGGTTTTGATTTGCATTTCTCTAAAGACCAGTGATGTTGAGCATTTTTTCATATGCTTGTTGGCTACATATATGTCTTCTTTTGAGAAGTATCTGTTTCATGTCCTTTACCCATTATTGATGGGGTTGTTTGTTTTTTGCTGGTTGATTTATTTAATTTCCTTATGGATTCTAGATATTGGATTTTTATTGGATGCATAGTTTGCAAATATTTTCATCCATTCTGTAGGTTGTTTACTCTGTTGATAGTTTCTCTTACTATGCAGAAGCTCTTTAGTTTAATTAGTTCTCTTTTGTCAATTTTTGCTTTTTTTGCAATTTCTTTTGATGTATTCATCATGAAATCTTTGTTCAGTATGTGCTATCCACTGTCCATCTTCTCTTTCTGGAGTGTAATACAAACTATTACTAAACATACTACAGCTACTGTTACATATGACAGGTAACTGGTATTGAATTGAAATTAGCCTTAAGTGTTCCCAGTATATGGGCCTTTTAAAATTAATTCAGCTAAATAATTATACTTTATGTGCATTAAAATAACAGAAAAAATTCACATCCAGAATCAGTGCTGAAAATATGTAAGTATGTATTAACCTACTCAAATGCTTTAGAACATAATCACTAAATATTTGGCATTAGTTTATACTGTTAATCTGGAGGGTTAAACATGAGCCCACATGGCTAAAAAGAGTGACTGACTCTCAATTGTCTTATATTCTGAATATTTGTATTGCAGGTTCAGGTGACTTTTTCTTATCACTCAAAAAATGTGCACATGCCCTTAATTTTCATTCCAAAAATGTGATGAACAGTTCTTCCAAATATAGATGGGATAGGAATCTTTTGGCTGACAATTACTCAGAGATTCAGTCGAGAATTGAATCTGGGGTACTCTGCTGTGCTAGAAGTTGGCAGGCCTGTGTGGCCTCCATAAATAAAACTAATTAATCTGGCTGTTTTTTAAAATTCCCGTATTGCTTGTCTAAACATTGGGTGCTGGTAGCCTTTTTTTTTTTAAACATTCTTCCCTCACCACTCCCTACTATCCCCCTGCAGAAGGGCACACACCTCAATTTTGTAAGTTGGAAGGAAAGGAAAAGAGAGAACATTAATCTGGTAAGTGGCACCAGCAGAGCAGCCACTGCTCACTTTCAGGGTCACCGTGAGTGGACATCTCTGCAGCGCTGCCCTGGGGTAAAGCTCAGCTGAGGCCATGATGGGTGTCAGTCGGCCTTTTCAATGGCACCTCGCTAGGGGCTGGGTCAGAAGAAAATCCAAGATCTGTTCCCATCTCAGTTCACCTGCAGCCCCCATGGGTGAGGAGTGTTCCCAGAGAAGAGAGGTAGGGGTGGGACAGGGCGAGGATGTAGAGCAAGGAGAGGGAAGGAAGTGCAGGGGACAGTATGGCAGGCTCTGACAGTCCTCAGTTGAACTCAGACTCTGCTCATGGTGCTGTCTGGAAGACACTGCGTCCCCAGCTCACTCTTCAGCTGCCCTGGGCATGGACACATACTCCACAGGTGCACACTGGACTGCTGTGGGCTCCTCTAGGCTGACATAAAGAATTCCAAGTTGAGAGAGCTTGAATACCGCTAGCAAACTGTGTAGAACGAGCCGTCAGTGTTGTAATAGGGTGGGTTGGTCCTGGGTGTCTTTTTGCTTTTCTTCTCTGTTTTGTTCTGATGTCCCCTTACTGAGCTGGCTATATAGGCTGGAAAGTACTAGTCCTACCAAGATATTTGCATTTTTATCAGAGGACACATGATGATTGAAAAAACTGTTAGGATCCAATATATACGTACATACATACTTACGTATTTAGATAAACAAATAAGCAACAGTTCTAGCCAGGTAAAGAAGAAATTTGGGGAAGGCTGAAAAAGGTTTCCAGTATTTGTCAGCTTCTAATATGTATTTGTTTGCCTAGGACTTTACCTAGTGAGCCTACTGCTAAGACCATAGTCATGTTCTAAGTGCTCAGGGAAAGCTAACAATGCTTACGTTAGGACAATTCTCATCCTCAAGGCAATGAGAGCCTTTTGAGGCCCAAACAGCATCATCAATCCAAATTTGTAGCCAGATTCAAAAGGGCAGCCAGGAAGGGCTGGCCATCCTACAGTGATACCACACATGCCCCAGCACAGAACTCGCCATCTCTCCTAAGATGTAAAGCGTTCTTAAAGTGGGAGTCCTAGATTCCTCAGGCAACTTCTTCTTCCTCTTCCTCTTCCTTTCCTCCTCCTCCTCCTGCTCCTCCTGCTCCTCCTCCACCTCCTCCTCCTCCTGCTTTTGCTTCTTCTTCTTTCTTCTTTTCTTTGGCTCTCACTCCGTCCTCCAGGCTGGAGCGCAGTGGTGCGATCGTGGCTTTTACTGCAGCCTCTGCCTCCAAGGCTCAGGTGATCCTCCCACCTCAGCCTCCCAAGTGGCTGGAACTACAGGCGCACACTACCAAGCCCGGCTAAGTTTTGTAGTTTTTGTGGAGCTGGGGTTACATACCTAAGCTAAGGTGTTGCACACAAGGCTGATGTGTCACATACCTAGGCTGATGGCTTGGGATGTAGGGTAGTTTGCTGGATCCCCAGAGCTGCATGCCACCCCTCCTCCATCGGCGCCTTCCTAGGAATCTTGTCCTGTCTCCGTTTGTGCTTTCACCTGAAAGATTCTTCATCAAGGAACACCCAGGCCCCAGAATGAACAAGGTGATAACTTTAGCAATCAGGGCAAGCAGCTAATTAAATATTCTAGAAATGTAGTAACTTTGCTTGGTTCTTTTACCTAGAACAACTGAGATAGCTTCACTGTGGTCAAAACAATAGCCCCAGGCATTTCTAAATTTAAGAGAAGATCGAGGGTAACATCAGTTTGGCTCTTGGAAAATAGCAGGGTTAGATTAAGTTGGGACTGGCCAGCTTCATGCTCTCAAGTCATTTTCACACCATTTTCCACCTTCTCTCTTGAAGCCCTTGCCTCCCTTGAGCTTCACTTTCACACATTTCCCCCTCCCCTTTCTCATCTCTGTTCTTCTCTATTTAAAAACAGACCCATATACCAAACTCCTTGTTGTTGTAGATGCGGGACCTGCTCGGTTTGAAAGAGCTTAATCTCCATTGCCTTTGCTGTTCCACTATCCCCAGATCTGGTCCTTGACATAATTCAGAGCGGCTTAAACACTGAGGTTTTTTTTTGTTTGATTGTTTTGTTTTGTTTCTTTGTTTTGTTTTTGATATGGAGTCTCACTTTGTCACCCAGGGTGGAGTGCAATGGCACAATCTTGGCTTGCCACAAGCTCCTCCTCCTGGGTTCCAGCGATTCTCCTGCCTCAGCCTCTGGAGTAGCTGAGATTACAGGCCCGCACCACCATGCCTGGCTAATTCTTGTATTTTTAGTAGAGACAGGGTTTCGCCACTGTTGGCCAGGCTAGACTTGAACTGGCTGGTCTCGAACTCTTGACCTCAAGTGATCTGTCCGCCTTGTCCTCTCAAAGTGCTGGGATTACAAGTGTGAGCCACTGCACCTGGGCAAACACTGAGATTCTTATTCTTACTCTTTAAATTCTGACCACAACGTCTACTTTTTCAATTCTGCAACTCTCTTAGGACTTTTGGAAATGTTCTTTATCTTTATTGTGCTGTGTACGACTTTGACACTTTCTTCAGAAGAACGCGTCTCTCTCTCTGCTTCAATGAAGTACCTTCTCTTCTCTCACTGTCCCCTTCCTAGTTTCTCTTCCTCCTTCCATCACCCAGATTCCTGGCCTTTCAATAAGTTATCTTTCAGTCTCTTCTCTTCATTTTATACAGTATTTTATTTGATAGTAACACCAGCCTTTGTGGCTTCAACCCCCATCCTCGTGTATTAAAATATATTTTCCAATCTGCTACTTTAGCCTAGACCAGGATACTACTTAGATCTACAATTCTAATTTACTTCTGGAAAATTGAGGTGCATGGCTATTCTGTCAGGTTCTAGAAGTTCTCACATATAGAATCTTAACACATTTTCATTGAGTTCAGTAGTGGTGGGTAACTAAATAGCTTACTTTTTCTGCTGCTCTTTGTTCCTTCTCGTAGATCCAAGCTTCCATATGCTTATTAATAGTGTAAAGAATATTTTAAAGTATTTGGAATACTGCAGATCAGATGGAGATGAATTCTCTAATATTTTTCTGTGTGAAGATGTTTATTTCATCTTGATTTTTGAAGGTCATTTTTTGGGGTACAGAATTGTAGGCTAATATTTTTTTCTTTCAGTACTTGAAAAAAATCTCACACCACTTTTATTTATTTATATTGCTTTTTATAAGATATCAGCCATGATCTTAACTATTTTTATTATTTATGCAATGTACTTTTTGTTGACTCATCTTAAGACTTTTTTTTAATTAACTTTTCAGCAGTTTGATAATGATGTGCCCAGGCATGGTTTTCATAATGTTTATCATTCTTGGAGTTTGATGAAGTGCTCAGATCTGTGATTTGATGTATTTCATCACTTTTGGGAAATTCTTGACTGTAATCTTTACAGATATATTTTAAAATCTCAATATATTTTTGCGGGATGAATTACATATATATTCTCTTTGTAACACATTAGATGTTACTGGGTTCTGTGCTTTTTCAAGGCTGTATTAACTCTATAGGAAGGAATGGATATGGGGAGTGAATCACCATATCCAAGGTAGGCTCTCTTTCCCACACCATAGTCAATCTTTATCTCAGTACCTGGTTTTATTCCTTTCATAGTACTCATAACTATAAAAAACAATTGGCTTATTGATTAGCTTACTTGTTTAATCTCTGTTTTATTCACTGTGATTTAAATGCTTTGAAAGTGGGGACTTTATGTCTTGATTATGCTCTATCCTCAGACATTAGAACTCTGTGTAGCTCAGCAGTCTTCCACTAATTATTTGTCGAATGAATAGGGGTAAGCAGAAAGGCAAAAACAAGATTTACTTACCACTTACACTAGAAGGGAGGCTGTTAAAAGGTACGTATTAATAAAACTCTTCAAACAATTTGTGATACTGGAAGTGTTTGAATTGTAAAAATAGATTGGAAGGTGAAAAATTTGAAGATAAAAATAAAATATTTTGTAGTAGTTAGGCTTATTGGCTGTAATAGAATCATAGGACTTCACATCTGGATTTCTGACTGCTTTAAGACACTTCATATGAGTGGAATCTTAACATAGTTGTCCTTTTATGATTGGCTTATTTCACTTAACATGATGTCTTCAGAGTTCATCTACCTAGTAGAACATGACAGGATTTCTTTATTTTTTAAGGCTGAAAAATATTGTATGTATATGCCACATATTCTTTTTTCATTCACATGTTGATTGACATTTCTGTTCCTTGTATGTCTTGGCTATTGTGATGTGCAGGAGTTTTTAAGTTTAATGTAGTCCATTTGTCTATTTTTGCTTCTGTTTCCTGAGCTTTTACTGTCATATCCAAGAAATTATTACCAAAATCAACATAATTAATCTTTTCCACTGTTTTCTCATAGACATTTTATAGTTTTTGGTCTCATATTTAGGCTTTTGATCCATTTTGAGTTAAATTTTGTATGTGATACATAGTAAGAGTGCTAACCTCATTCTTCTCCATATGGAGATACAATTGTCCCTGAATCATTTATAGATGCTGTCCTTTTCTCCTTTTGTAGTCTTGGCATCATTGTTGAAATTCAGTTGGCTACTTTATGCAAGGATTGAAGTATGGGCTCTCTATTCTGTTCCATTGGTCTATATATCTGTGTTTATACCAGTATCACGCTGTTTGATTTTGTAGTAAGTTTTCAAACTAGGAAGTGTCAGACCTCCAACTTTCTTTTTTACCCCCAAGATTGTTTTAGTTATTTGGGGTCCCTTGAGACTCTATATAATTTTAGAATTGGCTTTTCTATTTCTGCCAAAAATGCTTTTGGTATTTATACTGGAATTATATTGAATCTGTAGATTGCTTTGAATAGGATTGACATCTTAACAATATTAGGCCTTCAGTCTGTGAAAGCAAGATGTCTTTGTATTATTGGTGTTTTCCTTACTTTCTACAAACAATGTTTTGTAGTTTTTCGTGTATAAGTCCTTTGCCTCTTTAGTTGAGTTTATTCCAAAGTATTTTATTGTTTTTAATGCTCTTGTAAATGGAATTGTTTCATTAACTTCTTTTTTGTTTGTTGTTAATGTATGTAAACAACAACTGTCTTTTGAGTGTTGATTTTATATTCAGCAACTTTGCTGAATTTATTAGTTTTAACATTTGCGTGTGCATGTGCAATTTTTACAGTCATCTACATCTAAGATCATGTTGTCTGTGACTAGAGAAAATATTACTTCTTTCCAAAGTTGGATGGTTTTATTTCTTTTTGAGCAGAATTTCTTCCAGTACTCTGTTGAATAGAAGCAGTGAATGCAAGCATTCATCTCTTGTTCCTAATCTTAGAAAAAAGCTTTTAGCCATCGAGGATGAGGTTAGCTGTGGGCTTTTTATGTACGGCCTTTATTATGTTGAGGTAGTTTTCCTCTATTCCTATGGTATTGAGTGCTTTTTATAATGAAAGGCTGTTGAATTTTGTCAGATACTTTTTCGGGATCAATTGAGAATGTGCATTTTTAAAAATTCATTCTGTTATTATAGAATAATATATTGATTGATTTTTTTTGTATGTTGAACCGTCCTTGCATTTCAGGAATAAATCCCACTTAGCCATGATGTATGACAGTTTTAAAGTGCTATTGAATTCTGTTTTCTAGTATTTTGTTGAAGGTTTGTCATCAAAATTGTCAAGGATATTGGCCTATAGTTTTCTTTTGACTTTGCCTGCCTTTGCTATCAGGGTAATGCTGTCCTTATAGAATGAGTTTGGAAGTATTCCTCCTCTTTATTTGTCTTGGCAGAGTTTAAGAAAGGATTAGTGTTTTTTCTTCTTTAAATGTTTGGTAGAATCCCTGGTGAAGCCACCTGGTCTTGAGCTTTTCAGTGACAGGAAGTTTTTGTTACTGATTCAGTCTCCTTACTAGTCAGAGATTGCTTAAGATTTTTTTTTTTATTCTCCTGAGACAGGGTCTCACTCTGTTACCTAGACTGGAGTGCAGTGGCATGATCATGGCTCACTGTAGTCTTGACCTCACTGGGCTCATGTGATCTTTCCACCTCAATCTTCTGAGTAGCTGGGACCACAGGTGTGCACTACCTCTCCTGGCTAATTTTTGTATTTTTTGTAGATAGAGAGTTTTGCCATGTTGTTCAGGCTGATCTTTAACTCTAGGCTCGAGCAATTCACCTGCCTTGGCTTCCCAAAGTGCTGGAATTACAGATGTGAGCCACTGTGCCTGGCCAAGATTTTTTATTGTTTCATGAATGAGTCTTGGTAGGTTATATGCTTCTAAGAGTATTTATTTCTTCTAGTTTATCAAGTTTGTTGGCATACAATTATTCATAATAGTCTCACAACTCTTATTTTTGTGACATTGGTTGTAACATTCTTCCATTTTTAAGTATAGTTATTTGAGTCTTCTCTCATTTTTTCTTAGTCTAGCTAAGGGTTTATATATTTCATTGATCTTTTTGAAGAATCAGCTCTTGGTTTTGTTGATTTTTTTCTATTTTCTATTTCCTATTTCATTTATCCCTGTACAATCTGTATTATTTGCTTTCTTCAGCTACATTTCTTTAATTATATTTTTTTCTAGTTTTTTGAGGGTGTAAACTTAGATTGTTGATTTGAAGTTTTTCCTCCTTTTTAAATGTAAGTCTTTACTGCTATAAATTTCTTCCTTTGTACTGCTGTTGTTGTAGGCCATAAGTTTTGATATGTTGTGTTTTCTTTATTTGTCTCCATGTATTTTCTAAGTTTCCTTGTGATTTCTCCTTTGACCCTTTGGTTGTTTAAGAGTAAATTATTCAATTTCCATATCTTTGTGAATTTTCCTGTTTTGCTTTCCTGTTGATTTGTTTCATTCTATTGTACTTTGAGTGATTAAATCTTAAATGTGTTAAAACTTGTTTTGTGGACTAACATGTCTTCTATCTTTGAGAATGTCTATTTGCGCTTGAGGAGAAGGTGTATTTTGCTTTTGTTGGGTGGAGTGTTCAGAATATGTCTGTCAGGTCCAGTTGGTTTGTAGTGTTGTTCAAGTCCTCTGTTTCTTTGCTTACCTTCTGTCTGGTTCTTTATATAGCTGAAAGTGAAATATTGAAGTCTCCTACTATTATTGTGCTGCTGTCTAGTTGTCTCTTCAGCTCTGCCAATGTTTACCTTATAAATTTGGGAACTCTAATGTTAGGTGTATATATATTTATGGTTGCTATGTCTTTCTTGTGAATGGACCCTTTTATTACTGGATAACAATCTTCTTTCTGTCTTGTGACATAAAATCTTTTGACTTAAAATCTCTTTTGTCTAATACAAATGTAGTCACGCTTACTTTCTTTAGATTCCCATTTGTGAATCCTTTCACTTTTAACCTGTGTATGTCCTTAGATCTAAAGTGAGTCTCTTGTAGACAGCATGTTCTTTGATCTTTTTAAAATCCATTTAGTCAATCTATATATTTTAATTAGGGTTGTAATCCATTTACTTAGAAAGTAATTACTGATAGGGAAGGACTTACTGTTGCCATTTTGTTAATTTTTTTTTTCCTGGATGTGTTATAGCTTTCTGCCCCTCCTTTCCTCTCTTGCTGCTCACTTTCTTTTGTGTTTGATTTTCTTCTTCTTTTTTTCTTTCTTTCTTTTTTATTTTTGAGATGGAGTCTTGCTTTGTTGCCCAGGCTGGAGTGCGGTGGTGCAGTCTCGGCTCACTGCAAGCTCTGCCTCCCGGGTTCATGCCATTCTCCTGCCTCAGCCTCCGGAGTAGCTGGGACTACAGGCATCCACCACCATGCCTGGCTTATTTTGTTTTTGTATTTTTAGTACAGACAGGGTTTCACCATGTTAGCCAGGATGGTCTCGATCTCCTGACTTCGTGATCCGCCTGCCTCGGCCTCCCAAAGTGTTGGGATTACAGGTGTGAGCTGCCATGCCTGGCCGTGTTTGATTTTTTTGAGTGACGTGTTTTGATTCCCTTTTGATTTTCCTTTGTGTATATTCTATAGATATTTTCTTCCTGGTTACCATTACAATTACATGAAATATAACAATCTCTTTTAAACTGATAATTTCAGTTGCATGTAAAAATTATACTTCTGCTGTTGATTTCTTGTTTCATCCCATTGTGGTCAAATACAATACTTTGAATAATTTAAATCTTCTTAATGTGTTAAAACTTGTCTTAACAAGTCTTAAATCTTGACTTGTCTTTAAGACTTGTCTTCCCACACTTTATGTTGTTGATGACTTCAGTTACCTCTTTGTATACTGTATATGTATTAACATAGTTTTCTGATTACTTTTTACACTTTGGTTTTTTAAATTCTATACCTGATTTAAAAGTAATTTCTATCTATTTATATGGTTTAAGGTTGCTGTTTATCATTCTTCCACTTCAATTTGAAGGACTACTTTCAGTATTTCTTACATGGCAGCTCTAGTCATGATGAACTCTCTTGGCTTTCCTTTCCTTTTCTTTTTTCTTTCTTTCTTTCTTTTTTTTATTTTTTATTTTTTGAGACAAAGTCTCACTCTGTCACCTAGGCTGGAGTGCAGTGGCTCTATCACTTCAGCTTTACTTTGTCTGAGAATGTCTTACATTCTTTTTCATTTTTGAAAGAGAGTTTTTACCATATATAGTATTCTTGGTTGATTTTTTTTTCCTTTCAGCATTTTGAATATATTATCCAACTTCATTCTGTCCTGTAAGGTTGCTGCTGAGAAATGAGGTTATAATCTAATACAAGCTCCCTTGTACAAGATGAGTCACTTTTCTCTTTTTGCTTTCAAGATTCTCACTGTCTGTGACTTTTGACGGTTGGATTATGATGTGTCTCTTTGTAGATCTCTTTATTTTTATTCTACTTATGGTTATTTTAGCTTCTTGATTATGTATGTCCATTTCTTTCCTCAGATTTGGGAAGTTTTCAGCCATTATTTCTTCAAATAGTCTCTTTCCCCATTTGTTCCTTTTAAATTCCCATAATGCATATGTCGTTCTGCTTGACACTCTACCATAAGTCCGTTAGGCTTTCTCTGCTTTGCTTCACTCTTTTTTTGTTTTTGCTTCTTTGTCTTGATAATTTAAAAAGTCCTGTTCTTGAATTTACTGGTTCTTTCTTCTATCTGATCAAGTCTGCTATCGAGTACTTCTTGTGAATTTTTAAATTCACTTAATTCATTCCTCACTTCTGGTAATTATGTTTGGTTCTTCTTAGTTTCTGTCTCTTTTCTGATATTATCATTTTGTTTTTTTAAAAAAATTTCATTAGTTTTTTCCATCTGCGCCTTCTTTTATGTCCTTGAGCATCCTTACGACAGTTATTTGAATTATCTATATGCTAATTCATATATTCCCATGCCTTTAGGGTTAGTTTCAGGATATTTAATTTGTGACCTTGGGCCCAGTCTTTGTGGTCAGGTTTCATGCAGGAAGGACTTTCACCAATCAGCATGGCCAGAGATCCTGGAGACGTCTAAAGCCTTTTCTGGGGATGCATACTCTTCAGACTTGCGCACTTAAATGTATTAGGTTGGTGCAAAAGTAAGTTCCAACAACCGCAATTACTTTTGCACCAAGTCAATGATGGAAGGGTGTGTTGCTTTCTACTCAGGGGCTCCCTCTGATGTCTGTCTGTGGTACTGCAGTTTCTTTGGTGGTGTAGCAAACTGAGGTACTGGCACTCCCCCTACTGTCTTTCTATGGAACTGCAGACTCCGGTGGTAAAACAAGCCATGTCCACTGCCTGTTCTGGGTCCACCAACCTGCCACCCTGTTCCTGTAAGCATTTAAATTCGGAGAACACAGAAACCAGTCCCTTGGGCAGCCCCATGAAAAGTCAGAATGTTGAAAATATTCTACTCTTTTCCTTCTTTCCTCAGAGAGAAGTTGGGAATGTTCTCCTGCACACCCCCCGTGGTACTTGCGGGGAGGCAGTCTGGCAGGTGTGGGCCAGGAATTTTCCTACGGGGACTTCTGAGTGGTTGGCGTTGCACCGGCCGGGGGTGCTGCAGAGACCTCTGAATTGTATTCGAGATTTCTCACAGAGGCAGCTGGTCTGTATCGTGTGGTTAAGTCAGCGGCTTCACGTGGAAAGTAGGGTCTGGGGTTTCCTACTCTGCCGTCTTGCTGATGTCACTTTGTTCATGTCACTCAGGTACAGTGAGGTTTGTCAGGCACTGAGGATTTTCATACCATCCTCAGTTAAAGGCATAGTGCAGTTAGCCCTTCACATCTGCTCTGAACTGACAGCTCTGCTGGTCAGCGCAGTTCTGCATTCCCTGCCAGACGGTGGAAGCGAGAAGCTGCTATTACGAAGGGAGTTGTTAAAAACTTACCTTTCCTGTTATAATGAACAGAATTCGTGGCTGGAAAAAGATCTTACTTCACATATTCAGTTGATAGATGGAGAAAATGAGCCCCATCAAATTTAAGTGACTTTCTCAAGGCCATATGGCTACTTTAGAGTCAAATTTATAACATTACTAGACTTGGCATTTGCCTTCCTCAATTCTCTCGCATTCTTACCCTCAAACCCTTTCAGGAGGTGGAAATTTAGATCTGAGCCTTTGAGCACCTGCCCATCAGAGCTCTGAAGGATTTGTGGTTCTGAACTTAACAGCAGTGGTTTTATTCTTTTGAGAACAGGAATTCTCAAGATCTGTTAGTAGTATATTTTACATGGATGCGCAAAAATGTAGAATGTCACTGTTCGCCTCCTTCCATGTTACTTATCGTATCTGACCCACAGCAAAATGACAATAACCTTATCTTGATCTTTGTCACCTCTTGCTGGCCTCCTTGAGATCACATATTTAAAGGGTGTTTGGGAAAGGAGTGAGGGCTTTGGAGTTGACGTCTATAGTTCTGGGATTAATGGAAATAGGATTAGCTGTAAACCCTATATTTAAGGGTCTGAACCAAGTAAATTGGCCAAATAGGACCTTAACTGGGCTGGAATGGGACCTGCGATAGTGACTTTACCATCTCGGGGCTCCAATACTAAGTTATGGAAAACATTTTTGCAAGGACTCAGAGTGTTGGCAAAACTGCAATGTTGACCAAATTTGCTTATCCCATGTGCTTTTTACCCAAATTCTTCCACTTACTCCCCATAACAGTATTCTCCAAGTTAGAAGAAAAGCATTTGAAAACAAATCTTCACTGAGATGCTGTCGATAGGTTTAATATAATCCTCAGAGACAGAGAATTTGTGTTTAAAAAATTCTTGAAAGATTATTTGTCATGATAATCATGATAATGATGATGATGATGATAAAAAACAGTACTAATCCCATTGAAGTATTTGTTCTCTAGGTCTGTCTCTCTCTAGGTTCTCTAGGTCTGTCTCTCTCTCTCTCTTTTTTTTTTATTTTGAGACGGAGTCTCGCTGTGTCGCCCAGGCTGGAGGGCAGTGGTGCGATCTCGGCTCACTGCAAACTCCGCCTCCTGGGTTCACGCCATTCTCCTGCCTCAGCCTCCCGAGTAGCTGGGACTACAGGCGCCACCACTGTGCCTGGCTAATTTTTTTTGTATTTTTAGTAGAGACGGGGTTTCACCGTGTTAGCCGGAATGGTCTCGATCTCCTCACCTTGTGATCCTCCTGCCTCAGCCTCCCAAAGTGCTGGGGTTACAGGCGTGAGCCACCGCGCCCGGCCTAGAGTCTCTTTAAGCCTCACTACCAAAACAGAAAACTGCAGGAGGTTGAGGGTGGAGCCCTGGATTCTCTGCTTTGGTGAAGCTGCAGATTCCCAGTTTAGTCACTCCTCACTCATAGTTTAACTTCCTGTCTGTAAAATGGGAACAAGAATGCTACTGCATACTGATTAAATCAAAGTGCTGATCACAGAGACATGTGATAAATCTTATCGTCCTTCATCTGTGGACGTTAGCAGAGGGAGAGAAGGCAGAACTGAAAGGGAGGTTGGTGATGCGTGTAGAGGAGCCTCTACCTAATGCATCATTGTGCTCAGTGGGACTCTTAGTTTAGGAAAAGGAAAGGGACGGATGAGCCCGGTTCCCCACCCTTGTCCCCAAAGGTGGGAAGGATGGAAGGGAGGTTCCCAGCTATTGGGAGAGCCTTTTATACCGTGGGGGCATGAGAGTTAATGCTATTTATTCATCTTCTGAAAATTCATGGGCTGATATTTAAATACTTAAGTCATATTTACTCTTTTCATGAAAAAGTAGAAACTTAAGTGCCTAGGGTGACTTTTAAACATAAACATTATTTGAAAAGAAGCAAATGCAGTATTTTGGCATTCTATTCCACATTTAATTCCAGGGGCCTCAACAACCATAGCTAAAAATTTGCTGAGTGCCCGCTGCTTACTGCGTAACAGCCCGGCCCTGTACCCTCATCTTGAATTAGGTTCTGCCATCAGCCTGTCTTCCGCCTTGGGGAACTAAGGCACAGAGACATGAAGAAGCTTTTCGAGATGATAGAACCGGTGAGCAGCTGAGCCCCTCTGCAGCCAGGCTGCGCCCTCCCAGGGTATGTCACCTCATTTGACACATCTGCTCAAAGTTCATTAGTGTCTCCGCGCCTCATCCCCACTGCTGGTCTGGGACAGCTCTTTAGGGATTCCCTTGCATGGACAGCTGTAAACACCCAGACTTCTTCCCCCTCCACCTTTTTGTCCCTGTCAACACCTGTTGGTCCTGTAGCTTGTCTGTTGGAATCTCTGTTTCTGGTTTTTTTTTTTTTTTTTTGAGACGGAGTCTCGCTCTGTCGCCCAGGCTGGAGTGCGGTGGCACCATCTCGGCTCACTGCAAGCTCCACCTCCCAGGTTCCCGCCATTCTCCTGCCTCAGCCTCCCGAGTAGCTGGGACTACAGGCGCCGCCACCACGCCCGGCTAATTTTTCTGTATTTTTAGTGGAGACAGGGTTTCACCGTGTTAGCCAGGATGGTCTCCATCTTCCTGACCACGTGATCCACCCACCTCGGCCTCCCAAAGTGCTGGGATGACAGGCGTGAGCCACCGCGCCCGGCCTGTGGTTTTCTGTCTCTCGCTTGTTTATGATTGAATATTCATGGTTTCATTTGCTCTCGCAACGTCACTCTCTACTTTTTCCTCTCCGTGGAGGTAATGTAATTTTTGTTGTAACAGATGATTATTTTCAGGAACATCTTTGACTCCGATGATCTTTTATTAGCCATTTGCCCGCTCGACTACTTGGGTCCAGCTTGTAATCGCCATCATGTTCTAGGGGATATTTAAAAATTATTCTCTTTCAAAAGTAAGACAGCACTAGATAATCAGTAAGGTGACTGTTGTTTATAATGATCTATTGTATATTTCAAAATAACTGAAAAAGAATAATTCAGATGTTCCTAGCACAAAGAAAGGACAAATGTTTAAGGCAATGGATATTCCAATTACGCTGATGTGATCTTTATAGACTATGTAAATGTATTAAATTAACACGTGTATCCCAAAATATGTTCGTCTGTTGTGTATCAATAAAAAAAGAACATTAAAAGAGAAAAGAACGTATTTTTTCGTGTTGCAGTTGGCAAGCTCCTGAGCATTTAACATGTAAAGTTAAGTAATTATAACTTTACAACTGCAGTTTTTACACACCATAGTTACACAACATCCGGGGGTCACCTACTGTGCCAGATGCTGTGGGAAGGGTGAGGGCGAATCACACAGACCTGCCTTCCAACGGCCAGCTTTCCTTGTGGAGGGCGCTAAAAGGTGCCCATGACCTAAAAATAGGGAGTAATCATATAATGTAGGGATTCAGAGAAAGGAAATACATCTTTTCTTCTCCACTCCTGTATGTTAACTTAATTTCCCTAAAAGACCCCAGACACTTACTCGAAGTTTATGTGAGTGGCTGAGCCCAGTGGCTTATGCCTGTAATCACGGCACTTTGGGAGGCCCAAGTGGGAAGGCTGTTTGAATCTGGAAGTTCAAGACCAGCCTAGGCAACATAGCGAGACCCTGTTTCTTTTTTTTTTTTTTTTTGAGACGAGTCTTGCTCTGTCGCCCAGGCTGGAGTGCAATGGCCGGATCTCAGCTCACTGCAAGCTCCGCCTCCCGGGTTCTCGCCATTCTCCTGCCTCAGCCTCCTGAGTAGCTGGGACCACAGGCACCGCCACCACGCCCGGCTAATTTTTTGTATTTTTTTAGTAGAGACGGGGTTTCACTGTGTTAGCCAGGATGGTCTCGATCTCCTGACCTCGTGATCCGCCCGTCTCGGCCTCCCAAAGTGCTAGGATTACAGGCTTGAGCCACGGTACCTGGCCGCGAGACCCTGTTTCTATAAAAACATTAAAAAATTAGCCTGATATGTTGGTGTGTGCCTGTAGTCCTAGTTACTTAGGAGGCTGAGATGGGAGGATTGCCTGAGCCCAGGAGGTCCAGGCTGCAGCGAGCCATGATTGCATCACTGCACTCCAGTGTGAGCAACAGAGCAAGCCCTTCCTCGAAATAAATGAGTAATAAATAAAATAAGTTAAAAATCTGCATGAGAACTATCTTTTGTAAGAGGTATTAATCAAAAGACTCAGCTCAGAAAGAACTAAGTGACTGTGACTACGGGTCCTTGTGGCCCTGGACGCCTGCCACCTCCCTGCTCTGGGGTTCCGTGTAAATCCATAGGCTCTTTCCTTCTGAGATGCCCTCCTGCCATGCCACCTTCCCCTGGTAGATGACTGCAGAACCATGCCCTGTGAACCCTGCTGAGCCAAGCACAACTCCTCTGCCTTTTTTTCTACCCTTTTCTTTTCCTCTCCTTAATTTTTCTAAAGTAAATCATGCTGTCATAAGTCTGGTTTTAGAGAGAACCTTCTTGCGATTTTGAGAAGCCAGCTCAATACAACTTGCCATTTCACGTTGGAAAAGTTAGGAGAACATCTAGAATCAGACCAGCCAGGCTTCCTCTCTTCTTGTTTGAACCACGCCAGGAATTAACCCCATTTTAAAAGGACACAACTTACTTATTAACCCACCTGACTTATTAAATGACATCTGTGCCCACCTCAGGGGGCCCAGGGCCAAAGAAGGAACCATCAAAGTTAGCAAAATAAGACTTTACTACCATATGAAGACCATCAGGAGAGGGGCTGAGGTGAGTTTAGCAGAAATCTTGTACTATATTAAATGTGATTTTTAGATGTTAAGTCCCAAAGGATTTGATGTTGGGAACTTTCTTCAAATAAAATACAATGTATTCCCTTTTGACCATGACAAGATTCCTTTAACTTCCACAATAAGCAACGCAAAGCATCTGCTCACCCCTAGTTTTTGGCACGTGCCTCTAGGTCCGTCCACAGACCCCCGACCCTGCATTCCTTCCCCAGCAAGGCTGCTGCCAGGTCCCCCTTCCCACTGGGGCTGTCCCCTCAGCTCGTCATGATGGTTCAGAGAGTCCTCCACAAGCTCTCCTCTCTGGCTTCTTCCAGGGTGCAGACGACCGTGGAGAGTGGAGAAAAACAACCAAGCCTAGGTCTGCTTTGGTTTTGTAACAGAGGCAAAGAGAAAAGGCAGCCCATGTACTCCCCTTAGGACCACCTCAGTCCATCAGTGGAGCAAAAGTGGCTGATGCTTGTCGAGGCCTAGCCAGGGTATCTTTGCAAGGTTCACGTTTGCCGCACAACTTATGAGTTTATGATTCTTCTCAGACATACTAATTCTCAATTCTTAGGAAATGATAGCAACCAGATAAGGAAGGTAGAATTCAAAGGAAGAATCCATTTTAACCCAAATGTATGGGACTCAGTTCCATCATCCCTATTTTATTCTTTAAAAAAATAGAACCTGCTTTCTTTCACTCAGAAAATTGCTCCCCACCACCCCATTTCTGGCTTTCCTACCTTCGTATCCCCATCCTTCTCTTGGTTACTTAGGGTTTATTATATTGTAGTAAAATACACATGACACAAAATGTACCATCTTAACCATTGTTAAATATACAGTTGAGTGGCAGTAGGTCCGTTCGCATCGCTGTGTAGCCACCACCGCCGTCCATCTCCAGAACTCTTTTCATCTTGCAGACCTGAAACTCTGTACCCATTAAACAGCTCCCATTTCCCCTTCTCTAGTCACTGGAAACCAACATTGTACTTTCTGTCTCTTTGAATTTGACTACTGTAGGAGGCTTATGTAAGTGGAATCATGGTATTTGCTCTTTTGTGACTATCTTATTTCACTTAGCATAATGTCCTCAAGGTTTATCTGTGTTGTGGCACGTATCACAATATCCTTCCTCTTTAAGGCAAAATAATATTCCATTGTCTATGTATATGACATTTTTTAAATCCGTTCATTTGTTGATAAGCACTTGAGTTGTTTCTACCTTTTGGCTATTGTGAGTAATATTATTAGCATAGCTGTTCCATCTGTTTGAACCCCTCCTTTTAATTCCTTTGGGTGTATACCCAGACGTGGAACTACTGGATCATACGGTAATTCTATTTTTAGCTTTTTGAGGAATCACTCTACTATTTTCCACAGTGGGTGTATCATTTTTCTTCCCATAAACAGTGCACAAGGATTATAATGTCTTCATATCCTGGCTGGCACTTGTTATTTTCTGTTATTGTTGTTTGTTTGTTCGTTTGTTTTTGTTTGTAATAGTAGCCATCCGAATGGGTGTCAGGTGTTATTTT
This sequence comes from Papio anubis, assembly GCF_008728515.1. Classification (NCBI taxonomy): domain Eukaryota; kingdom Metazoa; phylum Chordata; class Mammalia; order Primates; family Cercopithecidae; genus Papio; species Papio anubis. Next base: position 11,436 of record NW_022162295.1, on the reverse strand, counting down.
GTGGTTTTGATTTTTCATTTCCCTAATAACTGATGACGTTTTCATGTGCTTATTATCCGTTTCTATATTTTCTTGGGCGAAATGTCTGTTTCAGTTTTTTGGCCGTTTAAATCAGGTTCGTTTGTTGTTGTTGTTGAGTTGTAGGAGTTATTTATGTATTCTGGATATTAACCACTTAGCAGAGATACCATTTGCAAATATTTTCTCCCACTCAGTGGGTTGCCTTTTTACTCTGTTGTGCCCTCTATGCACAGAAGTTTTAAATTTTGTTACAGTCAAGTTCATTTGTTTTTCTTTTGTTGCCTGATCTTCTCGTGTTATATCCCAGAGACTGTTGTTAAATCCAATGTCAAGCTTTCCCTCATGCTTTCTTCTGATAGTTTTGTAGTTTTAGGCCTTACAGTTAGGTCTCAAATCCATTTTGAGTTAATTTTTGTATATGGCGTACGGTAAGGGTCCAACTTCATTCTTTTGCCTGTGGATATCCAGTTTTCCCAGCACTGTTGGTTGAAAAGACTGTCCATTCCCCCGTTGAACGGTCTTGGCAACTTTGTGGAAGATCATTTGTCAGGGCTTAGTCTTGAGTCTTTGAATTATAAACCTTGAGCTGCCTGAGGCCAGTCTCCTTCCTGGCTTCTACTGTCAGAGCCACTATTCTAGTGCTTCATTTACGTTAGCATGACGCTGCTTAAAAGAGCATCTACGGGCACGGTGGCCCACATCTGTATTCCCAGCACTTTGGGAGGCCGAGGTGGGCAGATCACTTGAGGTCGGGAGTTCGAGACCAACTTGGCTAACATGGTGAAACCTTATCTCTACTAAAAATACGAAATTAGCTGGGTGTGGTGGCAGGCGCCTGTAATCCCAGCTACTTGGAAGACTAAGTCGGGAGAATCGCTTGAACCTGGGAGGCGGGGTTGCGGTGAGCTGAGATTGCGCCATTGCACTCCACCATGGGAGACAAAGCAAGACCCTGTCTCAAAGAAAGAAGCTTCTACTAAAAGCTCTTCATTTTCCTTGGCATTTTGTGAGTGTGTGTGTGTGTGTACACTTATTGCAAACTCTTATCTCTTACACCCTTCATTGCACTGTTGCACTTAACTACGTTTGCTGCTTTTCACTGCAAGCAGTTAAGGCTTTATGTTTGTTGGTTCTTTTAATCTAATGATATAAAAAGCTCTGGAAGCCCAAAGTCTAATAACTTGTATGAAACAACCAGAAAACTCTCTTGCTGAAAGTAGGTCTGTAACCAACTGACTTAACACCCTTTGGTATAGCACAATCAAAGGTTCTGCAGTGTTTGGAGATGGAACACTTGTTGAATCCAATAATTTGAAGAAAGATGCTACGTAATTTCCATAGCAGTTAGCAAAGCTTAGTCTAAACTGAAGAATACTCCTTTTATGAAACTTAAGCACTATATATTTAGTGCGTGGAATTGTGTTGGGGCGTTTTCCAAAATGCCAACCGCTCTTGCAGCTCACATGACTTGGCTGTACTGACAGATGTTGTAGGAGTTGGTTCAAATTCATTATCATTGCTTTCATTACGTGAAGGTCTGGGGATCGCTGCCCAGGGCACAGACCAGTGGATGTGCAATTTTACGAGAGACTGAGAGCTCAGAGCTGCTATTCATTGTTTCAGAAGTAGAGTGTGGAATTCCATTTGTGAATGTTGAGTCCTTCAGCACAATTGAAGGAAACGCATTGACATAATTGCATAGACGACACTCTTGTTTCTATAGAAACGGTCTGTATCATGGGGAGAGGTTCAGGAGTCTTGTTCATATTCCTCCTGGGCAGAAATTTTCTGGAATTGGCTCTGCCCCATCCTTTGTCAGTCACTGAGTGCAGAGTGAAGGGAATGTCCTCCTTTCAGAGGACACCAGCCTCCGACTTAGAGGTCCGTGGACTCAGCTGTCTCATGATCAGGCTTGCTCAGTTCTTTTGCTGCCATGAAAACAGAAACTGGTTTCCCTTAAAGCCAAATGAGCTAGGGCAGCCTCTGACAAAAGGCATTAGAGAGATCAACCTGTGATTATATAAATGTTATGCCTTCATAGTTGAAACAGTAATTGTTTGACTTACTAACATTCCGTTGTGTTTTGAGTTGGATTTAAACTCTGTGATGTCTGTGCGTATATGTATCTTTAAGTCATATTGATAACAATAAATAATATTTCTCATTTTTTATTGGTGTATAGACTCACCAGAATGTTGCCTTGAGTTGCTTTGCTTTGGAAGGATAGCTAGACAGCTACGTGGTGGACACATAACCCAACAACGTTTCTGACATTGCTCCTGTCTTGTGTCGAGCTTTATAGCAAAACTTTGACATTAAATTACTCATGCAGTAGCTCACCGTGTATCTCCTATCTTTGCCATAAAAATCAGCTCAAGTAATGTTACGGTATATCTTTATAGTCTTCTATGACTGGCAACTTGCAGTGTATAAATATTCTATTTTCCTGGAACTGAAAAGATACAAGTAAGAATCTCTCGTCCTTGGAGACTTTTGAAAAGAAAGGCAGGCAGGGCTTGAATTATAATTACAAGAGAAGTCCCAAAGAAAGCCCTGCCCATGTGTGTTTCCAACATGTCCTTGTGTTGCTACGTATGAGACTTTGGGACTTGAATATGCTCCCCTGTCTTTCTCCGGCACGAAGTATTAACATCCATGTATTTTTCTCCACAGTAAAACCGACCGTAATTGACGTTGACATTTATGTTAACAGCATTGGCCCCGTGTCATCAATAAACATGGTAAGAAGCTCCTTTATTTTCTGATCTAACGGCTGTTGCACCTCTTCCTGTTACATTCTCATTGTGGATTTCTGTTTGAGATTTATCATGCAGGTTTAAAATTCACACTGACTTCTTAAATCTGTAGCACTTATTGGAATATTGAAAGTGGTAAAAAAAAAAATGAAGAAATAGAGCTTGTGACAGTAGTACATTTCCACTTTTAGTTTCTTCTTTCATGATCCAAGAGACCTGTCTTGTATAGTGTTTCTTAGGAAAGGATTCTAGATCACTCAGATTTTACTTTCGTCTTCAGTTTGGACTTTGAGAGTAAATAAACTGCCTCTGCTTTTCAGTATGGGATCAAATATGTGCTTTCCCCGAGTAGGCTATTCCCACAGGCTTATAAGCAACTTAAGCTCAAGAACTATTGGATGTGAAAGAAGTCCTTCCCTGTGCGAAAGTGCCTGGCCATGAAGCAAGTGTGGGGATATTGGAATACGTTGGGGTGAGAGCCTTCCCTGGTGGGCTGAAGGCCACAGTCCACCTGCCAGCAAAGGGTTACTAGGAGTCCCTAGGATCCCCGAGCAGGCCTGGCAATTGCAGCCCGAAGCGTTATCAGGAACTGCCGCCTGCAGAGGTCCTGCCTGTGCTCCCTGGTGCACATTTGCTCCTGATCCGGGGAGACATATGAGGCCGAGGGAGGGGAATTGCCAAAATGCTGACTTAAATGTCTTCTTTTCATTGCAGTGTTCTGTGGATGGAAATAACCCCTCCAAAATTAGTAGCAAAATCATTTCTTTTCATTGCCAGATTTTAAAAGTGTTCTTTTCTCTGGTGATATAAGGGTTCCATGCAGGGGTAAAGTTATATTTATGGGTGATTCACTTAAAAAATCTCCATATCATCCCTAAACTGGAGCAAAGAAGTGGAATGGATAAAGGAGAATTATTTCACACAACCTATGTGCTGCAGATGGCTGTATATTAAAATCAAGTTGTGGATGTAATATTTCCTTTTCCTGATACACCATTATTCAGTTGACTGCATAGAGTAACCCTATCTAATGTATGTTTCTTGTGCTGGAGTTTTATTTTCTTGCATTTGTTCCACAGCCGTGTATTCAACACCTTTATGTCTAACATGTGTCTATGTTTAACACTCGAAGAAGAAGTGCCTTCCTGGATATATGGTTACAGAATTATTTCAGGAATAGTCAATTGCATTTGCACATAGAGGGATTTTCATGCAGGTCTTTAGCTTTAGAATTTACTTTGTGCCTTGTGTTAGGCTTTGTTATTGGAATCGACGGGAATTTTCGTGTGGAAATCACGGGCTGCGGAGAAGGAGCATAGTGAATGACAGGTTCCTTCAGGGTGATAGGGCTGCAGGAGTGGAAGGGACGTCTCCAGGGAGGTCCTCTTCATCTGAAACTTGATGGATAGGCGAGAGTTTGCCATGTGGGATAGAGTGTGAAGGTCCTTGGTGACGCAGGAGGACAGACTGCATCACACAGCTGGGGAAGAGGGAGTGGTGTGTGGAGAGATGCCTGGAGGGGCACACAGAGGGAGCCGTGACCGAGGCCCTGAAGCTGCAGTTGATAGTCGGACCTCAGCCTTCTCTCCGTCCAAAACAGATCCCTGCATTTGGAAACCCTGAAAACCTTTTCCCATCAGAGATCTGAGCAGGTCATATTTCATGAGATTGGTTCAAATCCAGCCCGGGTGCGTTGGCTCACGCCTGTAATCCCAGCACTTTGGGAGGCTGAGACAGGTGGATCATGAGGTCAGGAGTTCGAGACCAGCCTGGTCAACATGGTGAAACCCCGTCTCTACTAAAAATACAAAAAATTAGCTGGGCGTGGTGGTGGGCACCTGTAGTCTCAGCTACTCAGGAGGCTGAGGCAGAAGAATCACTTGAACCCAGGAGGCGGAGGTTGCAGTGAGCCAAGATTGAGCCACTGCACTCCAGCCTGGGTGACAGAGCTAGATTCCATCTTTAAAAAAAAAAAATCAATAAGATCACTAGTCAGACACCTCTCTCCCTTAAAAACAAAAACTACACGATGACACAGAGCTCATATTAGGGACTTGAAATCATGAACTCTGATCCTTCCCTGTGGGGCGAGAAACGACCTTAGAATGGCCGGGAGCATCGTAAGCCCTGGGCCCCAGAGAAGAGCACGTGTGCACCAGCGTCCTGCTCATCTGGAGGCTGACACAGCAGGTTTCACAGGCTGAGCTGTGGCAGGATGTGGAGTAGAAAGCTTTCTTCTATTAACTGTCTCATTTGTAAAACTTGCCCTGAATATTTTGAAACATCGTATAGTCCAGTTGGTTTTCTTTCTAGCATGGCTCTCTACCCTACTGGAGAGGTGGGGAGCCAGTGTGGCTGCCTGCTCCTGTGTGAGTCGGAAGCAGCTGACGCTTGCAGCCTTGGGGAAGCCGAATGCTAACGAGTGCTTTCCTCTGCAAACAGCGCCGAGGCTGTAGTCAGTGCTCAGCAGGGATGGCACTGTCTGGACCATTCTGGAGTCTGACTTCCTGAGGAAGACACAGCGTACTACTAGCCTACCTTGGCTCAGCAAAGCATAGAGGGCAGGCAAGGATTTGTTTAAAATGCACACACACAGGCACACATACACGTATGCGTGCACACATGCAGCACACGCACACACACAGGCACACACACGCTGGCACATTCACAGGTTTAATTCCCATGTTCTCCTTGCGTGAGTTGCTCTGTGTCTCTCTCTGTTCCTTCACACACATTTGCCATGCGACCCATGTGAAGGCCCCGTGCTGGGTGAAGGTGAGACACGATGAACCAAGGCCTGCTTTGGTGGGGCGAGTCTGTGGATGGGCTGAGTGCCAGAGTGGAGGTAGGTTCCCTTCTAAGCAGCCTGGATGGAGCTGGCAGGCTCTAGCTGGCCTGGGGGAAGTTTCAAAGCCCTCAGGAGGCAGGGGCCTCGGGGACCACTTCTGGAAGAACCTTTGCACTGGGAATGCTTTGCTGGGAGACCGGAATGATAAGGGCGTCTCACATTGCCGAGCGCATCGCATAGACCGGCTGTGTCTGTGAAACCAAACAACATAATTTTCAAAGAAGTAAAGGACTTAAAAATGAAACGCAGATCTTAGAAAAAACAATAAAAATGCAAAAGTAGAGAACTGACTGTGTAGGTGGGTATTGGGGATTGAGTTAGCCGTAAAAAGGAATATAAGAAAGACTAAAACAATCCAAGAACACAAGATGGGAAGAAGCACACTCCAGAGATGCAGACAGGGTTTAAAGATGTAAATTTGTGTTGGGGGTTTGACCACAAAGGCAAAGCCTGGTAAAATTATGGCTTCTTGTCCACATAGTCGTTTAACAATCAATGAAACAGGGAGCAATGACTATTTCATCTTCTCCTTCCTCCTCTTCCTCCTCCTTCTCTCACACTTTCTGCTTTTTATTGATATTGTGAACACTGAAGATTCTGCCTCAGACATTCCTTCTGCTGAGTGGAAATGAAGTTGCATCTCAATCTATTGTTTGATAGATTATCTTTGTCTTGTTTATACTGGAGCTGTGTATGCTTTTTCTAGTTATGGAAATTAGAAGCGGGACCGGGGAATACTCCTTTACATGAAGCTTTCATAGCCCTCTGCCTTTGTCGCTGCCGCACACCTTGATGTGCGGCATTCGTCATAGAAAGTGTGCGTGGTTTGTTTCCACACGGGAAGGCTGCGTGCAAGGGAGCTTGTGAGTTTGTTTTTGAGAATATCCACTTCAAGCAGCCTTTTAGGAAAGCGAAGAAGAAAACCAGCATTCTGACACTTACTCTGTGCTGTTGACCCCAAATCCTTTAATCTTGACAGGACCATAGTGGAGAAGGTATTGACCTTTCTGCTTGTTTGTGTCCAGTAAGCGGAAGCTTGTGGCGGAGATCTTAGGGCAAGGTTCTGAGTGTGACCTGCTTGGCAGCAAAGCCCTGGCTTCGTTTCCTAGTCGACGTGGACACACAGTAGCTGGACGTACCTGTAGGGTCCCAGACTTAGCATGGAACTCAAGACACAAAGGGCTCAGTGTGATCCAGTGTTAGGATTGCTTTTCTGTGTTTCTTTTAAAAGAATTAAATTAATAAATTTTATTTTTTGAGCATTTTTAGGTTTACATAAAAATTGAGCAGAAAGTAGAGTTCCCCCGTATATTTTCCTCTACACACACACAACACACACAACACACACAACACACACACAACACACACAACACACACAACACACACAACACATGCAACACACACAACACACACAACACACACACACAAACACAACACACACACAACACACACACACAACACACACAACACACACAACACACACACAACACACACACAACACACACAACACACACACAAACACACACACACCACACCACACACAACACACACAAACACACACACACAAACACAAACACAACACACAAAATTCACACACAATAAACACACATGTCACACAATAAACACACACAAACACACACAAACACACAATAACACACACAACACACACAACACACACACACACCACAATAATAACACAACACACACAACACACACACAACACAATAAACACGCCCACACACACCACACACAACACACACAACACACACAACACACACAACACACAACACACAACACACACACACAACACACACAACACACATGCTACATGCACAACACACAATACAATAATAATACGCAAACACACAAACACACACAACACACACACACACAACACACACAACACACACAAACACACACACACAACACACACAACACACAATAACAATAAACACACAACACACACACAAACACACACAAACACACAAACACACAAACAACAATAACAATAATAACAACAATAATAATAAACACACACAATAAATACTAACAATAATGTTCACACAAACACACAAACAACAAACAACACACAACACACACAACACACACAACACACACACAACACACACCACACACACACCACACACCACACACCACACACACACACAACACACAATAAACACACACACAACACACACAACACACACACAACACACACACAAACACACAACAAACAATACCACAAACACACACACAAACACACACAACGACATACACACACACAACACACACACACACAACACACACACAACACACAACACACACAACACACACACGCAACACAGACACACAAACACAATACAACACACACATAACACACAACAACACAACACACACAACACACACACACAACACACGCACATACACACACAACACACATACACACACACACACCACACACACAACACAATACAACACACAACACACACACACACACAACGTTATTATTAACATCATGAAGTAGTGTATTGTGTTTGTTACAATAAATGAATGCACCTTAATCCATCTTTATCATCCAAAGCCTATGGTTTACATTAAGATTCACTCTTGGTGTTATTTTATGGATTTCGGCAAATGTGTAATGCTGTATATCTGCCCCTGTTGTATCTTACAGAGTAGTCTCACTGCCCTTGAATTCTCTGTGCTCCAGCTGTTTATCCCTTCCTCTCTCAGACACTGGCAACCACTGATATTTTTACTGTTTCCATAGTTTTGCTTTTTCCAAAATGTCATATACTTCAAATTATACAGTAGGCAGCTCCTAGGTATGCTTTTTTCCTCATTTAGTAAAAAAAGTACCAAGATACTAATTTATCTGAGGAAATCTAAGACTTGTAGTGAGTCAGTGTGATGTGACTACAACGTGACCATGTGTTACCAGAAAATTAATGGGATGGCTCTGTGGATTGGGGGACAGGTCCAACATCACCACAATATGTTCCATTATATGATACATAACCTACACATTTGAAACTTAAAAGATGACATGCAGCCAGAGAAATCATAAGAGAACACATGAAGCCTCTCAAACCATTCTGCCCATTCCACTTGTATTTAAAGCCACATATGAAGCCAGGACACCAAAGTCCCATTAAGGCTCTGCAGCATGAAACTACTACCGCCACGGAGACAGCCGTTTCTGCATGGACATCTAAAACTCAGGAAAGTTTAAAATAAGTGACAGCTAAAGCACCATGGTGCCCCTGACCTTTGTTTTATTTTTTTCGCATTTCCCAAAGTTCATAGCAGTTTTTTGTAGATCGTAGTTTGATACCTTTCATCAGTGTTTGATAAAGAATGGACATTATTTCTTAAAATATTGTTTTGGCACCATTCTAGGACTCTGGTCATGTGAAGGTTACATGCTTCTCCCAGGACCCACTTGCTTTTATGCTTGTGCTATTTTTCTTCCTCCTTTGCACTCCACCTTTCAGCATACAAAGTCACTTCTTCATATCTCTGTCCCAGGATCTTGTGTTGTCTATTGAGTTCTTGATTTCAATTACTATATTTTCAATCCAAAATTTACCTGATTCTTTTCCTTTTTGAGACGGAGTCTCGCTTCTGTCAGCCCAGGCTGGAGTGCAGTATGCCATTCCGGCTCACTGCAAGCTCTGCCTCCGGCTTACGCCATTCTTCTTCTGCTCAGCCTCCTGAGTAGCTGGGACCACAGGCACCTGCCACTCGCCTGGGTCTAGTTTTTGTGTTTTTAGTAGAGACGGGTTTCACCGTATTCGCCAGGATGGTCTTGATCTCCTGACCAACCAGTCTGCCTCGGGTCCCAAAGTGCGTTGGGATTATAGTTTGGAGCCACCGTCAGCCTAATTTGGATTCTTTCTAATGTATGTCAGTTCTCTGGTGAGATTCTCCATCTTGCAATCTGTTTTCTGGAACACATTAACCGTTAAGTCCCTGCTGCTGCCTCTCTGGTTCCATTTCTAATGTCTATTTTCTTTGCTTCTTTCTAGTTATTTGGTGCCATGCCTGATATATTAGTCTGTTTGTATTGATGCAAGAATATTTGGAGACTGCAATTTATACAGAAAAAGCGGTTGTGTATTTGGAATTCACAGTTCTGCTGGACAGGCCAAGGTTGGTGAATCAGCCTCTCTGCTTCTGATGAGATGCCAGGAAGCATCCAATGTGTAGGCAGAGGAAGGGGGACAGTCAACAAGTGGTGACAGGGAGCAAAAGAGAGAGAGGGAGAGTTGTGTTCTTTTAATAGCCAACCAGATCTTCAGAACTAATGCGAGTATAGTCTCACTCATTACCATGAGACACACCAAGCTAATTCATGAGGGATTCATAAAAAGTCTATGACTCCAAACACCGCCCATTCAGGCCCTACATCCACCGAGGGGAATCACATTTTTAACATGAGTCGATGGAACATCCAAACCATAATACCTGGCGAGCTTCTATTGTGTACAGAGATTTGTAGAGTGTTGTGTTTTCCCTTGCCTCTCTGGACTCCAGCTAAATGGGTTGGCCTGTGTCTTGCTTGAGGCTCCACTGGGCTCTGTCTCTAATCTTTCTGCATAGTTCTCAGAGATCCCAGCTGAGGGCCTGGAATGTGTCAACACCAAAAAAATGCTGAAAATACAGCCCTTTAAGCCATTTTACAATTGAGCTTAAACTCTTGTTGGTGTACAACTAGTCAGGAAATGTGTTTGAGGACATGTCCAGTGCTGGGCTTTTCTGATATCATTCCCTGAAATTCAGTCCCCTCCTTTTTGACCTGGCCATGTTTTTCCTCAAGCTCTCCTGAGTTCTTTATTCTCTCTGTCCAGGTTTTCACATTACGTACCTTGTCAGAAGAAGACAAGTTCTGGGGGGAAGTGGCGTGCAGGAAAGTTTGTAATACATAGCCTGCTGCCTCTGTTTGTGGCTTCTTCAAATGGATTTTGGCTTAGCTTTCTCACTAGCTCTTAGTGAGAGTGCCAAATTACATCCGCAGAGCTTTCTGTCCCATCCTAGCCATGTCACAATTGGTTTAAATTAGTTTAGGGTGTGAATAAGGGTTGATTCTGGATAAGCTTGAAGCAAGGCATAGCAGGTTGAGCAGAGTCACAGATACAATCTGGAATTTGGGAGACTTTTGTTGTTGTTGCTTTTGGTAAATTCTCCAACCAGTTTCAGATTAGCAAATAAGAGGATTTTCTAGGGTCCAGTGTTTTCAGGTTTTTCCTATAAAAAATTGAGGCTTTGAAGGACACTAAAGGATATTAATTATGTATTTCTTTTAGCAATATTAGCTTTAGATGAAAAAAGCATGTTCATGTGGTCCTTACCAGTTGTTTAAGAGAATGAATTTATGTGTTTCCATTATTTATGCAATTGAACTATCATTCCATCCCTATTTTGCTGTCATAGATTTTTTTTGTAGTTTTATGCATTAATATAGTATATAGTAGATGTTCAAAAAGGATTGTTGTTGCTATTCTTGCTATTATATTACATCCTGTAAATTTTGTGAAACTTTCAGTTTTGTGTCATCCATGAATTCTCCCCTCTGTGTTCTACCTCTTTTGTTATTCACAAGTGAGGAACACAACACACACAACACACATAACACACACACAACACACACAACACACACACAACACACGTGCGCATACACACACAACACACATACACACACACACCACACACACAACACAATACAACACACAACACACACACACAACACACACAACACACACAACACACACACAACACACACAACACACACAACACACACACAACACACAC